>NW_025048050.1:270000-350000 GCF_018831695.1 Puntigrus tetrazona | reverse complement strand
TCGAAAAATCTCCTTCGTAGCAAACATCGAGCGTGTTTGCATGCACAGTCTCACGCCGAATCTGCTTAACACCCCTGACGGCGTATAAGGTCACGTAAAACATTTTAAACGGTGTTGATTTAGCAGATAAAGGTCGTAAATGGTTTCATCAAAACCTAATCAGCCTGATTTGACTGTGTGTAAACATGTTTAACAGCGCTCAGCTTGTTCATCTTTAATTCATTTAATATCGATTTAATTTTAAATAATCATTTCATGTTAATCGATTCTTTCCATTTGTGACCATTTAAATGTATTTTGACATCTTTAAAAATAATAGCAATAGTGTAATTTTATTAGTTTTTTTAAATATTACAGTATTAAAACGACGTCGTCTACCGCTATGCAGTGTATAATATTAATACAATGTTCATTTATGTATTTGTTAAACGATTAATGTGACGTCAGATGCTTTATTTAAATATGCTTTACGCAATACAGATTTCAGAGCAGCTTCGCAGAAATAAACGGGAAAATAAAACGATCAATAATGCAAACTTTATTAAATCGGATGCAAAATGCAATTTTAGTGCTTTTAAATGCATCTATAACACATAAACGAATTTTAATTTATCATATCGTATTAGTACGTGTCATATTACAGTAAGTTCATTTGCATCAAAATGCTTGATTGCTTTTAATATGCACGAGCTTTGACGTACCTATAAAAGCTCTTTTAGTTGTAATTATTAGAAGCTTTATTTTCAATAACCCGCGTGGCCATAAATAAACCTGCTGAATGCCCGCCGCTCCACACGTCTTCGTTTCCTCCAAAAGCGCCTGCGAGGCGTCTTTCACACGTGCGCTCAGAATCAGATGGAGGTGAGCTCCTGGGGTTGGTGTTTGTTAGTAGAGGCGTCTTAAATCGTACGTATCCTTCCTCACACACACGTCTGATCATAACTGAGAGAACTGGTTCGTCCGATTCCAGACGATGCTACTTACAAAAATTGACCCTCATAGTGTGTCTTTGACGCATTGAGAGCTTCACTTTAAAGAGTCCGTCAATTCAGTTCTGTGGCTTTCTGTCTGTATGTGTTATACATACATATTTTATTACACACACACATATATATATATATATATATATATATATATATATATATATATATATATATATATATATATATATATATACATATATATATATATATATATATATATATATATATATATATATATATATATATATATATATATATATATATATACATAAATATATATATATATATATATATATATATATATATATATATATATATATACTTATATTACATACATAGTATGTGTGCTAAAAGTAAAAAAAAAAATTGTACATATATAATGTGTGTGAGTGTTATTGTAATATAATAGAATTTATTCATATTTAAAAAACAATATTTGAAAGTTAGCATTTTAGTTATATTATGTTAATTATTTTTTAAATGTATGTTGTCTTTTATTAGACTTAATTTTTTCATTAAAATTTTTAGTACATAAAAAATCAACATTAAAATAATTTCTTAAGGATCATGTGACAATGAAGACTAGAGTAATAATGCTAAAAATTCAGCTGTGACTGTAAAATTTTAGTGTATATTAAAATAGAAAAAAATACATTTTAAATGATAATAAAATGTCACAATATTATTGTTTTACTGTATTTTTAATTCGATAAATGCAGTCTTGATGATCAAGAGATACTCTTTTAAAACATTTTTTAAAAATCCAGTCTCTTGGACGGTATATATCGCGGGATTTCTCAAGCGACCGATCTAAAAATATCTCCTTCGGTTTAATGTGTTCGTTGATGAGAACTTGGGATATTTATTTGCCTTTTTGGACTAACAGCCACATTAGCCCAAACACTTCACACTCAAACACACACATATAAAGCCATAAACACACACTTGCACTGACACACACCAACTTGTAAATGCTGTTATCTCTGCCAACACCAAGGGACCCACACAAACCCTCGGTTTGTCTTTGTTTGCGTCTTCAGAGTGCGTTTGTGGCTCCGCTGTGCTGTGTTATTATTGATCTGGGTTCAGATGAAACCCGACTGCTCTTTAACAGCCGTGTTGATTTAAACAGCATGTTGAACTCCGTTACATCAATATCCAGTGCAGATGAATTATTAAACGCAGCTTTAAAGGGCCCTGTGTTTTTGCATAAAGCATTTTTATATAAATAGCATCTCTTTGTAGATAAATGGCCCTGTGTTCATTATAGTAATTGAAAATAGCTGTTAGAAGTAGACAAAATAAGCTAATACAAAAATAGAATGTTTAATCTTTCTCTGTGTGCAAATGCAACATGCGTTGCTGCAAAGCTAACCTGTTGTAGGTGATTTCCAGTGTGTTGCTATGGAGTTGCTAAGGGGTTCTATTACATGTTGAGTCAGAGAATAGTCTTTCAAAGAATTGATTCATGCAGTTGCTTGGATTATGTAGCTCTGTGGCGTTCTGTGCGATTTTTAGTGGTTGCTAGGGTGCTGCTGTGTGGTTGCTAAGGTGTTTTGAACCATTTCAGCAGTTGCTAGGGTGTCCTGAGCCATATTCAACAGTCCATAAGGTGTTCTGTGCGATTTTAGTAGTTGCTAGGGTGCTGCTGTGTGGTTACTAAGGTGTTCTGATCGATTTAAATAGTTGCTATGTGCTGCTATGTAGTTGCTAAGGTGTTATGAGCCATTTTCAGCAGTTGCTGGTGTATTGCTATGTGGTTGCTAAGGTGTTCTGAGACATTTTAGCAGTTGCTAGGATGTTTGGAGCCATTTATCTGTTGCTAGTGTATTGCTGTGTGGTTGCTTAGGTGTTCTGAGATGTTTTAGCAGTTACTTGGGTGTTCAGAATCACTTTAGCAGTTGTTAAGAAGTTGCTATGTGGTTGCTAAGGTATTCTAAGACATTTTAAGTAGTTACCAATGAATACATTTGCTTGGTTGCTTTGAACTCTATTTAACAGTTTCTAAAGTGTTGCTATGTTGCTGCTAGGGTTGCTAACAGTTGCTAAAGGTGTTTTAGTAGTCGTTATTGTGTTGCTACATGGTTGCTTTTCCATTAGTTGCTTGGATTTTCAATGGTTGTTAGTGTGCTGCTATGTGGTTGCTATGGTGTTTTGAGCCAAATTCAGCAGTTCATAAAGTGTTCTGAGCGATTTTAATAGTCGCTAGGGTACTGATATGTGGTTACTAAGGTGTTCTGTTGTTGTTATGTGCTGCTATGTAGTTGCTAAGGCGTTATGAGCCATTTTCAGCAGTTGCTAGTGTATTGCTGTGTGGTTGCTAAGGTGTTCTGAGACATTTTAGCAGTTGCTAGGATGTTTGGAGCCATTTACCAGTTGCTAGTGTATTGCTATGCTGTTACTAATGTATTCTCAGCCTATTTCAGCCGTTGCTAGGGTGCTGCTATGTGGTTGTTAAGGTGTTCCGATCAATTTCAGTTGTTGATATGTGCTGCTATGTAGTTGCTAAGGTGCAGTTGCTAGGGTATTTGGAGCCATTTTACCATTTGCTAGTGTACTGCTATGTGGTTACTAATGTATTCTAAGCCTTTTTCAGTCATTGCTTGATGGTTGATGGTTGCATTTTATCAGTTGCTAGAGTGTTTTTGAGCCATTTAACAAGTTGCGAGGTGCTCCAAGCCATTTTAGCGGATAGTAAAGATATCCGTTTTCTATCAAGCAGTTGCTAGTGTGTTGCTATGTGGTTACTAAGTTTTCCTGATATTATGGTCTGCCGTCATGACTTAAGTGCCTCCTTTAATGTGTTTCATTTTTGGCTTTGTTTTTTCAGATAACAGTTTATCCGCTCTCTTACAAGCACAGGTTATTCACCGACATTTAATATTCAGAGTAAGAGGTTTAGCATTAAAAATAGTAATAGTAAATTCTTGCTTTAGGCAGCTAATACAACTAATGAAGTCTCTATATCTAATAGAAAGACAGATAACGGCCATTAACAGAATGTGAAACGCAGCTGTAGAGGGATGTAAAGCAAAAAAAGAGAATCCCACGGCTCAGTGTTTTCTCGGAGAGGTGGAGGTGCTCTGTTTACAACATCCGTCTCATCAGCCTCATTTTCTCTAATGGCGCCGTCTCGTTTTAATGGCAGATATTCATTTGGTATCTTAACAACAGTGGCACCCTTGGGACTCAGCCGTAAACAGGGGTGATGGGAAAATCCCTGACATTTGTCAGAGCGGCGCAGTGTGTTTGACAATATATGAATTATTGATTAAACTGCTGAATTTTAAACGAGGGTTGTGTCGTGTTCGGGGCCCCGCAACATAAATGCATAATTATGCATATTCTGGAAAAGATATCGAACGGGAAGAGGGCCGAGCCTTTAGTCTATATTTTACTTTTCAAGAATAAACTGAGTTGCGTCGGCTCAGTATTGGAATATTGAAGAGTGAATCGAATGAAAGAAAAACACGAACCCATGCATCCGCTAGAAACAACAATAGTACAATAAGATCGAAGGCTGTTTTTATGGACTGACGTTGCTAAACAATGGTGGCAGCTCTCCAGGAGGCCGTGGAGTCTCACACGGTCAGTTTGAGCTCGCTGCAGTGTTTACAGACCTAAACTTAGCCGTGCCGACAAACCAGAGCGCAGCCTTCAACAGAATGAAAAAGACCCGGAGCACCGAAGGTAATTCAATTCCAAATCTAATTGCCCTCACGGTCATTTGAGTGGCCAAATAATCTGTCTGTAGGATCAGGGTATCTAATACACCACAGAACCCAAAAATCCGTACTTTAGACCTTACAGAAACCGGAAGCTGATATTTGGAAGCTACTTTGTAGAATAGTTTTATTCCGAGAAACCAGAATTTAATTTGATGGAAAAAATGTTGGACTGTACGCTGTAGAAACCAATATTTTCAATGTTAGTATTTTACAATTTAAAGAACAATTCTTAGACTTTCCTGGACCAGTAAGTCAGTATTTTAGACAAGAAACTAGTATTTTAAACTTTCGAAAGCTATTTTTTTGACTTCACAGAACCACAAAATCAATATGGACAATACAGAATCCAGAAACCCACGTATTAAACAAGAACAAGTTTTTAGGGCCCTATTTTAACCATCTAAATGCAAAAGCGCATGGCGCTGGTTCACTCAGGCCATTGTGTGAATGGGTTGTCCCTATTTTCTTAATAAGTAACGGGAACCAATCAGATTCTCATCCCCCATTTCCTTAAGAGGAAGCTAATTGCGCTCATGCCATGGACGATCGCTATTCACATTGGCGGAATTTGCAGACAAAAGACTGAAAGCGTCTCCAAAAAGGGAAACCGATCTTCTCGTGCTTGAGGCTAATACTGATACACGCAATGAGCGTCCGTCATTACATTATTGTACGTATGTAGCCCGTACAGTTATATTATTTACACCGTAATCCTTTAGTTTTTATTGTCTGTGCTGCTGAGCATCCCTTTGTGTAAGAAGAAAAATTCTACGCTCGCTGTGGACCCGCCCATTTTTAGACCAGCACACCCATGAGCGGTCAAATGTATTTGCTAGTTAAACGACGTGGTTCTAGACTGGGACCGAAAACTAGCAAACTCACTTCGCTGGAGATTTTCTAGAATCCAGTTCTCCAGGAGGCCGCAGGAACCTCACGCGATCAGTTGACTTAAACCAGCTAAACTTTAAAGGGGTGACGAACCAGAATGCAGCTTTGAACTGATTGAATTAGCAATCACATTGTGAGAGTGAGAGTCCCGGAGAACTGAGGGTAATTCTGTTCTAAATCTAATTGCCCTCGGGGTCATTTGAGTGGCCTGTGGCAGAGGCAAATAATCTGTCTGTAAGGTCAGCATATCTAATAGCGGGCGACAGTTTGATGGTGCTCTAAGAGAGCGTTTCTCCTCAGGGATCTGTTCCCACCGGTCTGTATCTTTGCTTGGTTGAGCACGCTCTTGAAAATAAAGCCTCCAATTAGAGGATTTTACAGCCTGATGTCATACAAGGACCTTTTGAAAGGAAAATTCTGTCATCGTTTACCCGCCCTTGTGTTGTATTGAAACCGGCGATCGTTTCTTTCTTCTTTCTTCTTCTTCTTCTTCTTCTTCACAAAATCAATGTGTCCAAGCTGTCGTTTTATGCGCCATCAAGTTATAAGGAAGCTCTCGCTTACCTTTACGTGAAGATGCATCAGCTCGCACATGCAAAGCGTGAATCAGATTTGATTATCATTGATGCGCATTTCAGTGTTTTTGTTATATAAAGATATCATATGATTCAGAAGAACTTTGTGTCTATTTTGGAGCTTGACAGCCGCTTGACAAGGTGTCAGCATCCCACAAAACATGATTCTGTGTTCAGTTTAGAGACAATGATAAGAGTAAATCATGACTGAATGTTCATTTTCTGGGTGAAGTTGCACAAATATTTTACACTGTGTTTTTTTACATTATGTAGTTGACATTCAACTAGGAAAATCGTTGGAAGAGGCTTGATTTCTCACTGGGATAAATCATTTACAGTGATGGGATACTGTTAAAAAAACAACAAAAAAATACAAAAAAACCCCCAATAATTCCGGAGGTTGGAGGACACAGACTTTGCTGGCAATTTTAAATTTTATAGAATTGAGAAAACAATATTTTTGTTTTTACAGAACCCATAATCCAATATTTTAGATTTACGGAACAATTATCAGTCTTTACAGAACATGTTTTTATTTTGCACAGCCTAGAAACCAGTACTTGAAACATTAAAGAAAATTTTCAGATTTTACAGTTCTTAAAAAATGATATATTAGACTTACAGAACAACGTCTGGACTTTACAGAACCAAGAAATCTATATTCTAGATGTTACAGAACACTGAAACCAATATTTTGGACTTTAGAGAACCAAGAAATCAATATCTTACACTTTATAGAACCCCCCCAAATAAATATTTTAGATTTTACAGAACAGTTATAGAATTATCTGAACTCAGAAACCAATATTTTAGACATTGCCAAAAAATAGTTGACTTTAGAAGCTAGAAACCAATTTTTTAGATATTACAGAACAATGTTAGACTTTCAGAATATCAAACTAAAATTTTTATTAACCCATAAACCAATATTTTAGACTTTTTACAACACGCTTTAAGTACCTGAGGTTATATTTACGGGTTGCACGTGAACCCCACTTTCTCCTTGGTTTCCCAACTGAGGTCTAACGGTGAACAGCCGGATCAGGGATGTGTCCTCCTGACCTCCAACTGTCCCTCACGCACGGTTTACAGCAGAATGCGACCCATCTGACCTGCGCCTTCCTCCTGGGAATTAGGCAGGATCTCCAGGGCACCCAAGAACTCAATACATCTTCATCAGAGCGGGAGGGTTCAATTGAGAGCCATTAGTTGGGCTGAGAGTAAAGGTGGAGCAGCTGTTGGGTCTTAGAAAGGCTTGTTGCATCTTTTGTGTTCTGAGAGCTGAGGTGTCTGTTTCACGCCCCCCTCCTCCTCTTCTTCGTCAGCGAGCGAGAGAGTCGAGCTGCTGTCTGAAGATAGAGCCGCTGTGGCTGCGAGATACGCCGCGCAACATTAATTAGCAGCTCTCATTATAGCCCGCGGCCTCGAGCGGCGTGTGTCGCATGCACACACTCACGCGCGGATCGCGCACGGAGACGTTTCCCAAGGTCTCGAAATCTTCACAATATGCTCGAATATTCTTGTTTACCAAGGCGCTTTAAACAGTTCTGTGATTCATTTGGGTGAAAACAAACCTAGAGGGATTTTCAGCAAATAACATTGAGTTTTGCTGCTTTGATTTGGTGAATTATTTCTAAATCGTACCCAAAGAAACGCAACAGCAGATTTTGTTTTCGTAGCGCTTTATTAAAACTGACATGCAATCAAAATCGTGAGTTTTGTGGCATTTAGTTCATGTCATGCATATGCCAAATATACATATTTAAAACATTTTCTCTTCAGAGACCGAAAACATCGACTCTTTTGTTTGCATGAGCTTATATTACTTATTCCCAATCAGATGCTTTCTAAAATAAAGTCGTCCCTCTCATAAAACCACCCATCTGTGATTTCAGGAATTGCAATTGTGATGTGCATTAAAGTAATAGCTCGTAAAAAATTTAAATGTCATCATTTACCCACCCTCTACCTTTTCCAAACCTGTTTGAGTTTCCTCCTTCAGCTGAACACAAAACAAGATGTCTGATTAATGTTGATGGTAGCCATTGACTTCCAAGTAATTACACATTTTTATCTCACAGTTCTGCCGTTTTTACACAATGCCATTTTTTTTAACTCCAAATTGCATGACATAAACTCATAAAGTCAGAAAAGTCAAATATGAACTTGCGATTCTGACATTTTTATTGCAATTGCGAATTTATATCTCACAATCCTGACTTTCTTCATTCAAACTGCGTGATATAAAGTTGCAATTTAACCAGCTAGACAACCCTAGCAACCACCTAGACGTAGCCTAGCAACCACCCAGAACACCCTAGCAACCAAGTCTAGCTGGTTTCTAGTTGGTCTCGCAATTAACGCGATCGTGACTTTGTACCTTGGAATTCTGTCTTTATAACTTGCGATCGCGATTTTTACATCCAGCAGTTCAGAAAAGCGTGGTGAAATAATTTATTTCACAAAAACTCCCAATTCGGACTTTTCCTACGATTCTACGATTTCGAAGTCATTGCAGTTTTGAGAAAAAAAGTCACAGTTGTGGGATATTGTCGCAGCTGCGTGTTATGAAGTCAAATACAAGATGAACTGGCCTTTTAAAGTTATTTGTGGTTAAAAAAAAAATCAATTTTCATTGATTTTAAGGCTATTTAAAAAGGACAAGGAAATGCATCAACATAGGAAATAAAATCACAAGCCGTCTGTGGAAGTGTAGGTCAGAGTGTGTGTAATCTCTTCTACACAAGCGCACACTACACACTCGCCGTATCTCTGTAATGCACGTTTCCCATACCCGGCCTTTCATTTCACCATCAGCCGCCCCTTTGAGTGGAATGATAGAGATTGGGGGTGTGTGACACAGAAAAACATACAGATGCTGAATGTTTCTGCTAAATCACTAGAAGAGCTTTCAGAGTCTGCTTTGTCTGCTGCCCTTCGCTGACCTGATGGGAAAAGCAGAGCACAGCTGGAGTTCAGAGAGTCATCTTTCACTCATCTGTGTTTCCTGCCACGCTGTTGTGCTTGTAAACTCACGGCAGATCAGGCCAAGTCTTCGTATCACAAGTTTAAGTTAAGCGCATGGCTTACCTGTGTCAAACATGCTAATGCTTTACTGGGTTCTGGGTGGTTGCTGCTAGGGTACTTGTTAGTATGGTTGTTAGGGAACGTCTAGTGTTCTGGTTGGTTGCTAGGGTATTCTAGGTGGTTGCTAAGTGGTTTCTAGAGTTCATCTAGCTTTCTGGGTTGTCGTTAGGGTACTTCTAGATGAATGTTAAATGGTTTCTCGGGTGCATCTAGGTAGTTTTCTGGTTGGTTTCTAGGGTACTTCAAGGTGGTTTCTATGGTTGCTAGGTTACTTCTAGGTTGTTTTGGTTCTAGATTGTTTATATGTGGTTACTAAAGTTTTCCAAGTGTCTTGGTTTTAATGGTTTTGTAGGTGGTTGCTAAGGTTCTACTCTGTGGTCTGCAGTTTTCTGGTTGGTTGCTAGGGTACTTCTAGGTATTTGATAGGACGTTTTAGATGTTTTTTTAGGCTGCTTTTTTACTTGCTAGGTATTTTGGGTGGTTTCTCAGGTACTAGATTGTTTCTAGGTTTCATCTATGTGGTTGCTAGGGTTTTCACTATAGTTAGTAGAGTAGGGTACTTTTATGTGGTTTCTATGGTGTGTCTAGGTGGTTGCTAAGGTGCTTCTAGCTGGTTCCTAGAGTGTTCTCTGTGGTTGCTAGGTGTTTTGGGTGTTTTTTAATGTTTGTCTAGATTGTTTCTAGGTTGCATCTAGGTAAGATATTCTGGGTGGTTTCTAAGGTATTTATAGATTTGGTTTTTTAGGCTTCGTGTGGTTGTTAGGGTTTTCATTGTGGTTGGTAGGGTACTTTTCGGTGGTCGCTAAGGTGCTTCTTGGTGGTTACTAGGTGTTTTGGGTGGTTTCTAATGTGCTTCTAGATAGTTTATAGGTTGCGTCCAGGTGGTTGCTAGAGTGTTCTGGGTGGTTGCTAGGGTGCTTCTAACTGAACTTTTAAGCTTTAATATTTGTAACTTTTAAGTTAAAAGCACAATCTTGTTGTAGCACAATCTAGTGTTAATTTAATGCAGTATCTGTTATTAAATCCCTATATCAAACTTTGCAATCCATTATGCAATGACTTTTAAGTCAACACAGTGTAACTGTTTTTGCCAGCGGCTGTTCAGATGTTTACAGGTTGTCCTGGCATTTCATCGTACAGCAGCTCTTTTATTGGAAAGTGACCTGATATTATTGGGATATCATGGCATTTGACAGGTGCTGTTCTGATGAAATGTGCTTTTAATAAGGTTTTATTGCTGATGCATGAATAAATAATGCCGTCCGTAGTTTATCTTCATTGTTGGTTAACAATGTCCAATCTGTCCCTTTTAACTGCAGCTGAAGCAACATCTGTGCTTTTATTCTGAGGTGACACTGATGGAGGTCATTTATATCAGTTCAAACTTGTAATGTCGTTATAGAGGTGATGTGTTTGTCTCACTCGTCTTATTATCCGCAGCCGCGTCTGTCTTGTCCTTTATTTGACGCGTTTGTTTCTAAATGCTATGGAAGCTTGTTTCTGCTTGTTTTCTCAGGATTGCAAATAAATATATGCAATGGCAAGTTCTAAAGTCAGAACTGTAACATGTATACTTTCAATTGTAAGAAAATAGTGTTTTTTCCTCAGAATTGGACTGAAAAAAGTCTGAAAAGGTCTAAATTGCAAGTTCTCCGAGTTTGTATCACACAATAATTAATACGCTGTTGCTAGAATATATCTTACAAATCTAAGAAGATATGCAAGAATAGCAAGCTGTGAACTCGCAACTGTGAGAAAAATGTCAGAATTGCGAGGCGGTCTTGTAGTTCTGACTTTATTTACGATTCTGTTTCAGTTTTGACTGTTCCTTGCAACAAGAAAATGTCAGAATTGCGAAGTGTTTTGGTTTGAATGGTTTTGTAGGTGGTTGCTAAGGTTCTTCTCTGTGGTTTCTAGAGTTTTCTGGTTGGTTGCTAGGGTACTTCTAGGTATTTGATAGGACGTTTTAGATGGTTGCTTGGTTCTTTAGGCTGCTTTTAGGCGGTTCTCTTTGGTTGCTAGGTATTTTGGGTGGTTTCTAAGGTACTTCTAGATTGTTTCTAGGTTTCATCTATGTGGTTGCTAGGGTTTTCGCAGGGTACTTCTATGTGGTTTCTATGGTGTGTCTAGGTGGTTGCTAAGGTGCTTCTAGGTGGTTCCTAGAGTGTTCTCTGTGGTTGCTAGGTGTTTTGGGTGATCTTTTAATGTTTGTCTAGATTGTTTCTAGGTTGCATCTAGGTGGTTGGTAAGATACTCTGGGTGGTTTCTAAGGTGTTTATAGATTTGGTTTTTAGGCTTCACCTATGTGGTTGTTAGGGTTTTCATCGTGGTTGGTAGGGTACTTTTAGGTGGTCGTTAAGGTGCTTCTTAGTGGTTATTTTCTGTGGTTGCTAGGGGTTTTGGGTGGTTTCTAATGTGCTTCTAGATTGTTTATAGGTTGCGTCCAGGTGGTTGCTAGGGTGCATCTAACTGAACATTTAAGCTTTAATACTTTTAACTTTTAAGAGTTTGCGACATGAAGAATTGCAATAAAAAAAAGAAAATTGTGCAATAAAGAAATCTAAATGACATTTTTTCTTCTTCTTTTATCTTTTTCCGTTTTTAATTCAACGGCATGAAATGCACGGTGAGCAGGTGGAAATGCGTTTCGTGTGTGTTCTGTCATCGCACTGTGCAAACGCGTAATGGAGCAGCTAATGCCTATAATTCTTGCTCCAGGAAAACAATGTGTTTTGTGTGCAAATGCAGGAAATGACATAGAGAGCCTCAGCTCTGCCCTCTTTCTGTCCGTCAACGCTTACTGTGGCATTTAAAGTTTTTGAAATCAGACCTCAAGATAATATTATTAAAGGATCAAGGCGGTTTGCTAAGCGGAGACGCAGGGACTCGTCCAAATCTCTCTTAAGGAGCACATAAACAAGCAGAGAGATGAATCTTTATAGACGGCTGGCGATGGACAGAGCAGGTGTCATATTACAGAGCTATTTTCAGCAGGGAATGCAGTAATTGATTTTGCTTTTATAAACACACTGGACCGGACTAAAAAAGTCCAGTGCCTCAAATAACCCTTGAGCGTAAATACAGTTAATGCATTCTGACACTAAACACTCACTGACGCTTGCATGGACACCTTCATATAAACCACGTTCATTAATCAGCCAACTTACTGTATGTTAGTTTACTGAAGCACATTTTCATTAATAAGTCATCAACAAACATCACTGCGTTATATAATTCTTCACAGATCATTAGCTGATGTTCGTTTAGGTTAGAAATGACATGCGGCTTTAGTTTACAGTGACTGTATCAAATGTTCACGAACTAATCGGTGTGTTATGTATTATATTTCATAATGTCTCTTAATGATTTTGCAAGCGTCAAAGTTATTGTGAAAGTTGTTATGAGTCACCCACAAAGTTATTATCGATTCAAATATATATATATATATATATATATATATATATATATATATATATATATATATATATATATATTTTTTTTTTTTTTTTTTTAGTTAACCAAATAGTCACACGCTACTATTAAAAATATAATTTTAAATAAATACATCAACTTAAAACATGAAGTCATATGTAATTTTACTGTGAAATAATGTTTAAAAATTATTTGACATGAAACATTTAAAGTTTTTATGACTTAGCTGCAGTTTTTATTGATTAAACCATAATTCTAATAATATTGTCTGATTATCCCCCAATAACTTATGTTTAAAAATCAATTGGCAATTTTCAGTATTTTTAAAATACATTAATTACTTTATTTTAATCCACAGACAAGATATTATGTGTACTGATAACATAGTTATTAAAATTATTTTTTATGTCATTATTATTATTATTATTATTATTTTAACACAATTTTCTGGATTTCTTGATTAACTTTAACTTTATATATATATATATATATATATATATATATATATATATATATATATATATATATATATATATATATATTATTTATTTATTTATTTATTTTTATTTAGTTTTTTTCTTATGGAAACAAACTTTTATAATTGAAACATCTTGCTATATATTATAAAATGTACTGACATTAAGAGTTATTTACTGTAAAATATACGGTCATGCATTGCAAAATAGTCAAATTTTTTTATATTTAAAGCCATTTAAAAACATAACAGTACATCTTGCCTAAACCTTTTGTTTTTTTTTTTTTTTTTTTTACCTATTTATTTTTACCCTTTTGATGGAATGTAAATGGGAATGTTTTTTTTTTCTTTTCCTGAACTGATGTTTGATCCAATGTCACGAATGGACAGTTGAAGGTTCTGGACGCGTAAAGGTTCGTGCTCCAGCACTTTTATCCTCTCTGCTTCATCAGTCCAGATTATGTTGTGTGTGTGTGTGTGTGTGTGTGAGTGTGTATCCGGCGGCTCTATGACCCCGCGGACTCCTCCTCTCCTCCTCTCCTCCTCCTCCTTCTCTCAGCGCAGAGGAGCAGCGGGGAAGGAAGTTATTAGTGTTCCGCGCTCCGGTTCTGCGCTGTCGGAGGATATCCTTCTCCGTCCAACTCTCAAATTCCAAGGATTTTTCTGTTTTTCTTTCCCACTCCTCCTCCTCCTCCTCTTCTTCTCCTCTATAACCGGATCCGTCTATTTCTGCGCGTCTTTGAGGTCCCCGTGCGCGTGTATGTGTAGAATTACGCATCATCTCTGGAATCTCGATCCGCTGTGATTTTTCGGGGAATATTTTCCGTCAGCGCTCGTTTTGGCCCAGAAGTTTTCGTCTTTTCGCGCGCCTTCGGAACACTTCCGCGGAACCCTGCGCGCGGCCCGGACTGTTTCGAGCGAACGACCGCGCAGCGTTCGTCGGAACGGAAAGTTTTTCCTTCTCGTTTCCTCCGCGCGAGGCACGTCAGCCGCTGTCGCGATGGAGAGCGAATGTCTCCGCATGTAGCGTGCCAAGTGTCCCCTCCGCGTTTTTACGACCGTAGCACTCTTTCTCGCGCTTTTAAACGAACACGAACTACCAGTTGACGCTCGGGAGAGCCGCTATCTCCGGACCGCGAGTGTTGGATTACCCGGAGGACACTAGAGGCTCCAGAGCTCTGCGCTTTTACGCACGTTTGCGCGCCCGGAGAAGCGTCATGAATCTGCCGTCCGGAGACGCTGCGACTTTACGTCCTCATCCTGAATCCCACTTCTCTGCCATCGTGATGTTTTGATGCTGTTCATTTTTGCTTTACAAATATGATGAAATGGCAGCCCCGGAAGAAGGTAAGATTTATGGGCTCGTTCTCTGACTTTGGCAGTAGATCAGGAGGGGAAAGACCTCCGCGTGAACACGATCTTGTGGGCTGCGCGGTGTGCGCGTGCTTCGATGTTGAGTATTTGATCAGACATGCAGAAAAAAAAACAAAAAAAACCTAATCGTTGCTGTGGCTGGATTTTCTTCATGGAGATCACATTGCATTGATCTCCTCGCGATGGCAGTGATTTTTCTCTCTTTAATGCTTGCTATGCTTCTCTTGTTAATGCATTTTGATGATCAATTGCCAAGTGGCCTCAAACATGCCTGATAAAAGCAGTGCATCTACAGCATCCCCTAACTTTACTAGAAGCTCGGTGAAGCTTTGTGGGCATCACAGCGTTGCACGCGCCTCGGATTCCGCCGCTTTTCGGTTCCAGATTGTTTGATGACACGACCCGTGACCTGCTTCGCCGTCTCGTGTCGGTTTCGAATGAACTAAATGCTGAGTGTGCCATTGCCTTGGGCCCTTTGAACGCCAGCCAAGGCTCGCAGTTGCATCTCCTGCTCCACTAGAGGGCTCACACCCTCAGAGCCTCCCTCCCTTCCCGCGTTCCTCTGAGGGCAAATAATAAATCCACGACATTCCTCTGCTTTTGTTTAAGCGGTGATTTTGATTAGTTCGCGTCGTGCCCGTAATTGCATTTTCGCCGTGTCGTCCCCCGAGATTAAAGGGCCCTAAATGGGTCTTCTGTGAATCAAAAGACGATGACGCTCGGAGAGTGACTCATTGCTACAGCTGCCGAACACCTCTTAGGGTTTGTAAATAAGACCTCCGTGGAAGATAAAACCTGATACGCAGCTGGAGAGCGGCAGCGCAAACAAACTTTGGGTTCCTACGCCGGCGTTGCTGTTCAGTTCACAGGCGACTCAAAGTGACGATGTGACAAAAGAACTCGATTATTTCGCTCTCAATAGAAGACAAAGAATATTCGGCGTTCCCCCGGCGGGAGTCAAATCGCATTCGGCTCGTTAGGGCCTCCACTTTTCTCCTCTATTGGAGGCACATTGTTTGGAGCCGCAGTTAATCAAAAGGCACCGCGGGCCGCACTCGAACACAAACGCGCTCGCAGAAACGGGCACGGCATGTTTGCTGTTTGCAGAAGGATGCAATTCTGTGGAAACCGTCTAGATTTGGTCTTCGCAAAGATGATTTAGTTCGAGTGGGTTTCGGGTCATCTGAGACGGGTTCGCGGTGTAGGTACGTTCGAGGGCTGGTTTTGGCACGCCGGAGGTTTTCGCGGGGCGAGATCGCCCAGGTTTTTGGCACGGTCGCGCTTACAGTTGGCCGGCCGCTCGCATTCTTTTCTGAGTTGGCTCGACGCGTTTCCGAAAGGGTTTTGCATTGGCACCGTCAGTGAAGCACACTCGGACGCGTCACGTGCTTCTACCGTTCAAAAGTTTGAGGTCACTAAGATATTTTTTCAAGGAATGGATACTTTTCTTGCGTTTAAACTGATCGGGAGTGACAGTAAAAATATGAATGATGTTCTCATTTAAACAAAACTAAGCTGCAAAACCACGATAATAATAATAATAAACAATATTATTGGAGTATTATTATTTAGCGTTTTAGTTCTTCTTCATATTTTGCAATCGCTTTTAACAATATTTTTAATAGAATTAAAAAAAAGTAATTTTTTTCGTAGTTTTTTATGACTTTAAACTTAAAGGAAACCTTGGCGGCTGGCTGAAATTAAATGACATGTTTTTTTAAAGTTGTGGTTTTAATGATCTGTTATGACCCTGGTGTCTAAATGTCTCTTAAGCAGCAAACCTGAAGCGATTTCTGAAGGGTCACGCGACGCTGTAGTGATGATGCTGAAAATTCAGCTTCGATCGCATACATTAGTAGTGCATATTAAACCAGCAGTCCACCTTTTAAAAGTTGTAGTGATATTTCACGGTATTGAGCAAACGGATAAAGCTTCGTATAGACCCCGAACTCTTTCCCGAGGTGTTCTCTAATCTCTTTCATTGTAAATCAGACCACTTTTACTTAACACAGTTCAGTATTTCCTACTGTATCTCATTACCAACTTCAGTAGCTCCTGTTAAGCTAGATTTCTCTCAGGGTGTAAATCTCTCATCCCTCCTTTTATCATTCCTCATGTTCTTGTTTTTGTACTCCTCCTGCTTTTGTTTTATTAGCGCTTGTCCTACATGCATCTCTCTCTCTCTCTCTCTTTCTCTCTCTTTCTCTCTCGCCCCGTCTGGCCTGAAGATGTTTATCTGCGTGCGAATATCTCCAGCTTTTAAGCCACTCTTTTACTTAAAAAACGAGGCCTCTTGTGTCGCCCCCCGAAGATGAATCCCGTATTCGCCTTTCTGTAGAGATCAATAAAGCGTCTCCGAGTTTGCCGAAGACCTCTCGGGCGCCTCTGCTCCGGATTGGATTACACTAATATGTTCAAAAGCACTTTATATTTTCCCAGCGCCGCTGTCGGTGTGCGCCGATAAAGCTCATAGAGGGGAAGACTTTGTTTACCGCGGATTACAAGGATTACGGCGCTCTCGCCGGCTCTCCCAGTATCACTACCTCAGCAGATTAAACATCCCATCCATTACTCACTCAGGAAGGCTCCGAGAGCGGCCCTGCGGTTATCTATTACCGAGGGCAGGTGTACGGGTCCTTATTCTCCGCTTCGGGCGGCTGATTCAGGCCTACAGAGGCCGTGGGTCCGACCCACGGACGCTAATTCTCTCGAATGCATGTTCTTTTAATCATTTAGCGTGAATAATTTGGAGATGATGAAAGTGGCTGAAAGACAAGAACCTGGTGAAGTTTTGCGCTTTAAGCGGAACGGCGGCTTTGTTTCTTTTCGTCTCGTGTGCTTGAAACGAATAGCTCCTGTATAGATTCTCAGTTAACGATCGCCTTTATGATTTGGGAGTATTTAGCATATTTTAACCCTGTTTTCATACAACTAACGCCGTCAAGTGGGTATTATTAGCATTTGCGTTCCACTAGGGTCCATTGATCAAGCGTTTGGGGTTGTATGAGTACTGTATTATTTTTGTGTGGAATTAAGATTGGCAAGGATGCGCTGAATTGAATTTCCATTTGAAATAAAAGCTGTTCTTTTCAACTTTTCGATTGATTCAAAGACCCCGAACCAATACATATACAAATAAATCATAGCTTCCACAACAAATATGAGGCAGCACAAATGAAATGCTCACAATTCAGCTTTGCATCGCGGAAATAAATGACATTTTAAAACATATTCAAATAGCTATACTGAGTTGTAGTAATATTTCACAATATTACTGTATTTTTGATCGAATATATGCAGCCTCTGAGAGCGTAAGAGACTTCTGAGCATACATAATGCTCGTATTTGCAACTTTTACTTTTGATTTGCACACAAGTTATTATTTCAAACGACTTTTTCTTTCTGATGACATCACGGAGCCCTCTTAACTTTCCTCCAATCACAGGCACCGTTTTGGTTTGTAACCTCTGTGCTTCTCGTTCTAATCTACGAATACAAGCAACCCTAATTTATTCTCATCGAATATCCTTTTTAACTCTGAAATCTGTTACAATTACGGAAGCAACATAGATAACGAACTGCGTTTTTACCTCAAATTTATTGCTAGCGAACGTCGGCGCGAAAATCCCCTGTTTTTTAATTTGTAAATATCGAACTCTCTGACAATATTGTTAAAGGCGGCAGGAATAGCTCTAGATAGGCTAGTTGATATCTTCCCAAAGAGATGGAGCAATTTTCTCTCTCTCTCTCTCGGTTTAATAAACGATACTCCAGTCCGATGTGATTTAGCGGCAGATTCGCTGAAGTGGGTTTAACCCTTATCGAAGGCGATACTCCTGCGCTAACCTCATTTAGCAGCTCTTAACCTCTGGGGAGCCGCAAAACCTTATCTCCATTTGATTCCTGCGTTATTTATTAGATCTCTGCGGGGAGGCTATCTTTCTCGCGCCATTATATCCATCACCGGAGAAGCCTGCGTCCCGAACGCAGCTTAGCGGATTCTCCGTGACAAACACGCTATCGTCTGCCGCACCTGTTCGGCTGGTATGTGGCCACTGATTTTTGATTTTGACTGAGAGCTTTCCGCGCCGACGGGGGGCGTTCGCGGGGTAACCCGGAGCGCCGGGCGGATCTTGATGAGGAAGGTGTTTTGAAGAGCCTCCCGCAACGAGAAAGGAAGCGCGCAGGGAGACAGGTGGATGATTAACCGTCGGTGGCCGACGCACCTGCTGGGTTTATGATTTGCCAGCGTATTTACAGCCTTCCACGATGGGCAGAAACGCTCCGAATCGGATGCCCAGGCAGACGGCCAGGCCTGCTGCGGGTCTCGCGGCTCACCTGCGTGTGAATGCTTAGCCGCGTTTTGAGGAGCCAGCGGGGGGAGTTATTAGGCAACCTTGAATAGATTCCCTCTGGTTCTCATCTTTCAGCCGCCGACACCAAGATGAACTTCCTGTTCTGCTTGTTCCCCTCTGGTTTTTCACCTCCAGGATTGGCGCGTTTGATGCACTTATACCGCAGCTTGCAACACAGAATGCGCTTTGCTAATCTTTGTAAAACGCACCATGATTCGTCTAAAAATCATTTGTCAAACCAAGAGAGGAAAACAGTTTCTTCTCTGCGGGGAGCATCCTTATCAATTTACGCCTGCTTTAATATTGGAAATAGCGCTTCGCGACCCGTTTTTAAGTGAAAAGGGTGTTTGAGGAGAACGCAGGGAGCGTTGTAACAAACTAGAACGCAGAATGATTGGAAAAATTGATGCTCGCTTTAAAAATGTCAGAAAATGTTACATTAAATAGCAGCTTGCAAATTGCATAATGACAGCTTTTAAAAATCATTTTTGTCTATGCACTTGGACAATCGCCAACGATCATAAAATCAATGTGAAGTGCCATTTGTAGCTCATTTTACTCGCATAATGTGACCCATCCATGAGTGTAAAAGGATATTTGAGAAGAATAAATGTAGGAAGATCGAGAAACGTAGGCATTACGAACCATAACAGACCGTGTGATTGGAAAAAGGGTTGTGAAAGTGTATTTTGCTCATTTTCAGGGCACCAGGTTTATTTCGTGTCAGCAATATAATATACTAGTACAGCACGGTTAGCCAAACTGATCAAATCACTGTGAAATGCCATTCATAACCCATTTATTTTCAAAATGTGACCCATTTGTAAGTGAAAAAGGATATTTGATGAGAAATAGGAAAGAAACGGGCATTAAAACGCAGAATAGAGAAAAAAAAGCTGAAAAATAAGAGGGCTTGAGGATGTCATCGGAAAAGGAAAGTTGTTTTAGAGGCGGAGCATTCCGTTTGAAAGAATACAAACGTTTTTTATGAATGTGCAATGATGAATTGTTTGGGATATTCAAAGTTAAAAAGCCTGTATGTAAAAATAAATAGTCTTTATTGATGAAAAATGATCGTCTACCCAAAAATGCATGATGTCCTTAAAATGAATTGAACTCGATCACTATATTCTATTAAAAGTACCCCAAATATCATGGTAATATTATAGTATTAAAGTACTACAAAATACTATAATACATGTTTCATATGTCACTGCAAACACACTATTTCTTTAAGGATTAAGTGTGCCTTGGCAGCAACATTTTACAGTGTTTTCATAAAATTATTCTCCAGACACACTGAACTTCTATAAAAAGCTTGTCTGAAGTTTTTAAAGCGAGGGTCATTTTTATCAGCCACCGTGATGTCTTGAAGTTCCTGGACTGTGTCTGATTGTGTTTCCACCAGATGCTACACAATCCAATATGACTGATAATGCCGTTGATGAAATCAATTTCATCTGCGCCCTGGAGTTCATTAGATGGATGAAGCGTGTGGTTTGCACTTCTTATCGAGACAGAACCATTGGAATGCATGCAAAAATACTCCATGATGCTATTTCTGCAGTTGTGCATCTGCTTACTGTACAGTTTTCCTGTATGCATGGAGAACCTGGATGACCTACTTCATCTGCCCAAATCTGCAGTACACAACCAAAGCGTAAAGTGTATCCCGAGGCAACGTACTCTACTTGACCTTCCATTTCCAGTGTGACGAACGAACCAGAACCGTGATTTAGCATCACCGCGACTCCTTATTAAGTCAGACTGCCAAAAGTGAAGTCATTTTACACTAAATTGGATTAAAATGCAAAATAACCTTACTTCCAAATGAACGTGCATAGCGAGGTCATGCGGCACGCTACTGTTCGAGATGTTTATACTAAGTGCGTGAAATAACAAGAAGCAGCAGGAGTATGCGGTACATGCTAAGTGAATAGTATGCTGGTGTTCCATTTACATTCGCCATGGATGTTTCATCATGTAATGACTCTGCTGATTGCTATTGATTAGCATGCGCGTGCGCGCACGGACGCGTGTGGCGTGAAGATAGTAAAGAGGCCGAAACCGCTGTTAGTCAGACCCTCGAGCAGACGCGGAGCCGCGCGAATAAGCATGCAGGACCATTCCACAACACATTTCCCCGTGTGATGAGGTGGAAAAACTGCTCAAATGCAGCAGCCCGGGAGGATCCCTCATTCAGACCTGCTGTAGCACAGCTCATCCGCACTACAAAGACAAACACAGCCGTTTGATCGCGCCTCTGACCTACTATTCTCTCTCCCGCTCAATGTGTTGCTTTATTTCGCACCTGATTGCGTTTGATGCAAAATAAGGCGAGGGCACAAGGGTGGGCGAATGACCGAAATGTGGGGAATTTTATGTTTCTGTTTGCTTCGGCATTGAAAATAGTTCCAAAGAAAGTTTACCTGTCGCATATCTCTGGGAAACACACAGCAGTTTTTTTTTTTGGAACAAATCGGTTGAGTAAATGCGTCAATAACTCATTAATACTGGCAGTTGCTTTTGGTGTTACTGAAAAAATTGTTGTATATGAACGAATCGGTCGATGATTCAATGAGTCGCTTGTGATTTGTCACTTGCTTTGTTCATGAATGAGTTGTTGTTTTTGAACTAATCGGTTGAGTAAATGATTCAATGACTCATTTATATTGGCAGTCACTTGCTTTGTTCATGAATGAGTTTTTTTAAACAAATCGGTTGAGTAAATGATTCAATGACTCGTCTGTAATGGCAGTAAGTTGTGTCTTGAAGGAATCATTGCCGATGAAACGAATCTGTTGAGTAAACGACTCAATCATTAGCTTATAATGGAAGTCACTTATGTTGTTCCTTAATGAGTTATTTGAGTAAATGATTCAACAACTAGCTTAAAATGGTCACTCGTGTCATTCTTGAACGAGTCATTGTGGATAAAACAAATCGGTTGAGCAAGTGATTCAGTTGTGTTTTTCTTGTGAATTACTGTGTTTGAACAAATGCTATGAGTGAATGTTTCAACGTCTCGCTTATAATGGCAATCACAATATTTTATATTGTTTTTAATAGTTGTTATAATATATATTTAATATTACATTTAAAACTGAAGTTTATATTGATGATATTTTAATGTCGCAATGTCATTTTACGTCAGTAGCAAATGCATTTCTCACGATTGTGACATTTTCCTTCATTTTTTAATGTATCTTTTGTCCCTTTTTCTCACATTTACCTGTTCGTAGGAAATGGGAGATTTCCTATGCATATCTACAGTCATGCCACCCAGCTGTACGTGTCCTTTAGCATTTATTAATTTTCAGATAATGAGCATTATCTCCTGCAGCGCGCGCAATTCCAATTGCATTTCACAGGCTCTAATGAGTTTTTCTGATCTCTCTGGGTCCACGGCGCACCAGCTCTTGTTTGGCCATCGGCGTGCGGTGACACATGACAACCGCCAAGCAATAAATCCTCAAATCCCGCTAATTCCATCAGAGTTTGTCAGAGATGGGGAGATTTTGAGCGGCGTGACCCGGTGAAAGCTCTTCTTTCAGAAGAGCGGAGAGCTGTTTCTGTCGGCCTCCTTTGTACGCGGCCCGCTGACTTTCTTGACAGGTAAATTGAACGGTAAACGCTACAGCGCTGCATTTCACACACAGATTGATCGGCCGTGCCTCGCCGGACACATTAAGCTGCAGGAGTTTGGCACGCTGGTCTGCTGTTTGAGCCGCTCATCCTTAACAAAACACCGGTGTTTGTTGCGAGTTTGCGCCGTGTGGGCCGTTCAGAGTCTATGTGGCGACGCACTGAACATTTAGGATATGGTTGCATATCCAAGTTCTTTGTTGTCTCGTGACTCAGAGGTTTTACTAGCAGCTCTGATTTGAACTTTATGAGCAGAAATGGCATTAGAGATGGTGAATGTGATTTATTTCACATTTCACACAATGATTATATTATATATAATAGCTTTTTATTTTTTCTTTATTTTCTTTATTTTTAATAGAAAATATATATAATGCATTTAGTTTTATATTATTGTTTTACTACCTAAATGCAATTAAGTATTAAATTATATTAAATTATTTATTGTAATTCAATTCAATTATAAAATGATAAAATTATGACATAAATTGCTGTATGGAATTATTACTCTTTCTGTTTGGAAAAGAATATGATGGGATTACTTGCTCTGTTCTAAAAAAATTATATTATTATATTATATTATAACATAATATATTATAATATAATATAATATTATTACTTCTTATAATTTATTATTATAATTATAATTTATTTTAATATTATTATATTATTAACTAAATACAGATAAAAACAGCATTTTTTGTAGCTTTTTTATAATAAAAAACTATATATAATAATATGTAATTAAAAACAAGAAATTGTAAAAAAGTTAAAATGTAATTTTTAGCTGTATGTTAGGGCTAAAAGGGACAGGGAATGATTTTCTAACATGTCTGTAGTCATCTGGTAGATATTATGCACAATAACAGTGACCCAAATACACTTCGAAGTCATGAAGTACGCTACGGTCAGTCTTTATTTTGCCGGGATGTTGTATATGTGAGTCAGGCACGCAAGGCCTGTGATCTGAAAGGCTCACATCGTAGTAAATGCCATAGAAATGACATTTGCCAGCTCTTTTTGTTCATCCTTGTGTTTGGAGCGGCTCATTGCAGAAGCGGCGGTGCACTGTATTCATCACCTGCCAAACAGAGAGAGAAGAGCGGGAGGCAGAAAGGTCTCCTGAAGGGCGGATGAGGAGGAAGGGAAGGTGTTTGCTCTCAGTGCAGTTCACCTTGAAGCGCCGGTTTGTTCGTTGGCCAGCAGAGCAGAGGGGAAGTAGTGAGCGAGTGGGACGTTCAGTTTAGTTTGACGAGCATAGGTTAATTTGAACTTTTAAAATAGTTTGCATTCATCGAAATAAAATCAACTGTTTTAAATGTATAATAATCGAATTTGGAAGTACTAAAATGACTCGAAGCTTATTTATCAGAACGCCAAGATTCTTTTTTTTATTGATTGTGTGAAACGTAAAAAACGTTAATGTTTTAAAAACACTAAAACGTCTTCGTTTAGTAGTTTATTTGTCTTAAATGTAAATGGTATATAATATTATGTGAAAATAAAGTTTTTGGTAACACTTTCCAATAAGGTGTCATTCATTTATTAAGTAACAACCAACGGTGCATTTATTACAGTGTTTATTCATCTTTGTTAGCGTTTTTTTAAATAAAAATACATTCATTGTTAGTTCATGCTAGCTCACAGTGCTTTTTGTGATTTTATTAATGCATTACCGAATTACTGAAAAGTTAAAATAATGTGTTTTTATATGATGATAAGGCAAAAATGTTTAGTGCGTATTTTGTAGTTGCGCCGTTCCTGTTGTTCCTGTTGGCTTCCAGAATAATCAAGAATCATTTAGAAATCTCCCTGAATCAGAATCGGACTGAATCGTGACGTGCCACATGAATGAATCTGAATATCTGATGGATTTTATCTAGATTCGTTTAGGCCCTGTAATGTTAACGTCGAAAACTCACGAAAACACATTTTTTAATAACACGCGCGGGCGAGTCGTTCACGACGGAGGAGGCGGAATGCATCGATTCCGCGTCTGCGTCTCCTAGTGCTTCAGCTGTCTTAAAACGAGTGTAAAACAGATCCACGCGCCGAAAGTTGTCTGTGGTTCTCCTGCGGCGTGAGCGTATAAGCAGCCAAAGCGAGCTCGATCACCCCGAGACGTCTCACCCACCCGCCGCGTCCCTCACAGATCAAACCGGCTCTACGCTTCTGCAACGTGTGAAAAGATGAAATAATGGAGGGCCACGGGGCAGCGCTCGCCGAGGCTTCACAACACCCGCTAATGTAATTGGTTTCAATTCCCAGCACTGCTGCCGCACCCTTCATACCCACAATGCCCCTCCACACTTGTCACTTCCTGCGGCGCGAGGACGAGCACATGAGAATAAAGCCATTTAGATTTCAAACACCTTTGTCGCGAACGTGTGAAGCACTCTATTTCTGTTTGGAAAGACTGCGATAGGAGTGCTTGCTCTGTTCTGAAACATTTAGATTCAAATTTAATAATTATTTTCTTTATTTTTAATAGAAAAAATATAAAATGCATTTAGTTTTATATTATTATTCGACTACTTAAATGCAATTAAATATATAACTTATATTCAATTATTTATTGTAATTCAATTGAATTATAAAACGATAAATTGCCGTATGAAATTATTACTCTATTTCATAGAGCAATGTCACATGCTCTTTCTGTTTGGAAAGAATACGATTAGGATTACTTGCTCTGTTCCAAAAAAATATTTTATTATTTATTATATTTATTATATTATTATTTATACATTAGAAATATATAAATAACTAAGTACAGATAAATGCATTTCATTCATAAATTGCTTCGTTGGTCGTTTGTTTGCTTGCGATGTTTTTGGTCTCGAGTTCGAAACATTACAAATGTAGAACATCAGATTGCTTGTTGTCCAATCAGAGAGCCCCGCGTGTTTTGCGCTGGGAAAAAAAATGTGCTTTCTGTTTATAAACTCCTCTGGATTTGGACGCCTGACCGTTTCAGTCTTCAGACCCAAACAAACACATCGCTTTGCACCTTCTCCAGCGGTTTGGAGTAGGTTTGAGGCTGTGTTTCTTTACAGGATTTGACAGGATTGGCGTCAAACAACAGAATATTCATCGCGTAAACAGTAACGAATCATTTGACTTGAGAAAAAAAAGCTTGGTAGATACACATCACAGCGCAGTTTGAGACGTGAATGAGGTTATTCTTTATATAAATGAATATTAGATGAATATAAGTTGTCTTTCTCGATGCCGTCAGGGAGCAACAGATGCATTTTTTTTTTTTGAGCAGCGAATCAGCATATGATAATGATTTCTGAAGGATCACGTGACACCGAAGGCTTGGGGCGAAGTTGCTGAAAATTCAGCTTTGATCGCAGGAATAAATTACATGCGAAAATATATTGCAATCGAAAACGGTTATTTTAAATTGCAATAAGTTTTCATAATTTTGCTATACATCGGATCAAATAAATGCAGCCTCGGTGAGCAGGAGAGACTTGTTTCAGTAACGTTAAAAAACCGTCCCCACCACAGACGTTTAAAAGCTAATGTGAGCGTTTAGGAGCTCACTTTCTTCTGATGTCCTTGCCGATTTAGTGCTGGAGGAAATGTCCTCATCACTAGCGTGGAGGGGGAAGGGTGTGTGTGAGTTTTAATTGGAGAGCTGCAGACGGCCGGCCAGCAGAAATTAGAGCTGGAAGCCCCCTGCAGTCCACATTCGACACACACACACACACACACACACACGCGCACGCTTAGCAATGCGCAGAAATCCTGTCTCGGAGGAGCTGTGAAAAATGACGGGATGGGAAAAAGCGAGGAGACTGCCAGAGAAATGTTTGTAGGCTGCCGGTGCCACAAAGACATACGGGCATCCGAGAAACAACGTCCCTGTAGAAAAGACTCGCTTCGGAAATACTGGAAATCATAAAATCATACATATGTATACAGCCGGGCGGGGACTGACGTACACGTGTATTCTTCATTACATAATCAGATTCCCAAAAAGTAAGCACTTGTATTTAGACTAGAGTTACTGATTTAATGATTACGCTCACACGATAGCAATAAATAGCACATAATCACATTCAAAAGAAAAGTTTGTTCATAATATATGCGTTTATTTCTTTATCTACTTTACTTTAATACATTTCTTTTTCTTCAATGTTTAAGTGCATGTGTTTGTTTTTGTATATGCATGATAAATATACACAGTCGCGCTCGTATATTATTTTAGCATGCTTCAGCCCCTCTCTCAGTGAGTCCCTGGGTCAGTGTACTAGTGTATTCTCAGCCAGTTCCATTATTTCGAATGCAGTTAATCACGATTAATCGTTTGACTGTGCAAGCAATAAATTATTCGTAATTTATTGAGTTTACCTAATTCTTTTTCATCATTTTACTTTTTTCAAGTATTTTTAATTTAATTTAATTTAATTTTATTTTATTTTATTAAATTTTATTTTATTTATTTTTATTGTATTTTATTTTATTTTTTATTTAATTGTCAGCTTTTTAACAGACTTACGAACCCCCCGCACTTATGAAACCTTGACGTAATGTGATGTTTAAAGCATTTGACGTGGTTAATAATAATAAAAGGAGTATACAGTATTTCACGTTTGCTTTTTATATCAGTATAGTACAATAAAAAGAAAGCATGCAGTATTCTGATTATATTACCTAAAAGCGTAATGTGAAGGTGAGGTATTTATAAAATACGTGGTTCGTATCTGTCGAGTGGCACTCATCCCATCTTTCATCCCCGTCCGGCAGGTAGTGAGGTCATATGTCAGGTTAACATCACAGCCGGGTGGAAAATAATAGCGCGAGACTGCTGCGCTTAGCATTTCCCAGCCCGCCGCTCTCCTCCGGCTTCATTTTCAAACGCCGATGGCCTTGAACAACTGAACTCTGAACTAGATTTTCCCTGCCTGAGATGGCCTTTAACAGGAGCGTTTCTGATAAATTGGGCCGCGCAGAGACCAATGGAGCCTGACGGAGTTTAGTTCAGCTCCCTCTCTCTCTCTCTCTCTCTCTCTCTCTCTCTGGCTCTTTATGACATGTTCACTGACTCGTCCGCAGCATATGCTTCTCCCGCGGGTTCTGTGCGCCCGTATGCGGCGTGTCTTGGGCTAGTTTGTTTGAGTTTGTGAACAGACTGTTTTGTTTGTCAAGACCAGGTGTTTCTGATCAAGCCAAATTAGTTGGTGGCAAACACCAGAACCAGACACTCTACATGTTCTTTGGGAGCTTTTGGACCTGTGTTGTGTTTTTCTTCATTTCTAGAAACTAGAGATTCAGCAACAACAGACAGCCTGAGCTACGGAGTTCTGTGGGGTGGCTCAGCGGAGGGCGTTCCCAGAGGGCGCTCACCTCAGACCCTGTCACGCTATCTATCTATCTATCTATCTATCTATCTATCTATCTATCTATCTATCTATCTATCTATCTATCTATCTATCTATATATCTGTCTGTCTCTTTCTATCTATCTATCTATCTATCTATCTATCTATCTATCTATCTATCTATCTGTCTGTCTATCTATGTTCTGTCTATCTGTCTATCTATCTATCTATCTATCTATCTATCTATCTATCACACCTGGAGCTATCTATCTATCTATCTATCTATCTATCTATCTATCTATCTGTCTGTCTGTCTGTCTGTCTGTCTATCTATCTCTATCTATCTAATAAATACCACCTCTCCGGGTTTTCACTCTATCTATCTATCTATCTATCTGTCTATCTATCTATCTATCTATCTATCTATCTATCTATCTATCTATCTATCTATCTATCTATCTATCTCTATCTATCTATCTATCTATCTATCTATCTATCTATCTATCTATCTATCTATCTATCTATCTATCTATCTATCTATCTATCTATCTATCTGTCTGTCTATCTATCTATCTATCTATCTATCTATCTATCTATCTATCTATCTATCTATCTATCTATCTATCTATCTATCTATCTATCTATCTATCTATCTATCTATCTATCTATCTATCTATCTATCTATCTATCTATCTATCTATCTATCTATCTATCTATCTATCTATCTATCTATCTATCTATCTATCTATCTATCTATCTATCTATCTATCTATCTATCTATCTATCTATCTATCTATCTATCTATCTATCTATCTATCTATCTATCTATCTATCTATCTATCTATCTATCTATCTATCTATCTATCTATCTATCTATCTATCTATCTATCTATCTATCTATCTATCTATCTATCTATCTATCTATCTATCTATCTATCTATCTATCTATCTATCTATCTATCTATCTATCTGTCTGTCTATCTATCTATCTATCTATCTATCTATCTATCTATCTATCTATCTATCTATCTATCTATCTATCTATCTATCTATCTATCTATCTATCTATCTATCTATCTATCTATCTATCTATCTATCTATCTATCTATAGCATTTGCTTTCTGTTCTTTCTTGCTGAAAACAACTAATCAAATCATTAACAGAAGCACTAAGGAGTCATTTAGTGAAATCAGAACCTGAACTAGAATCGATAAACGAATCCTCCTCTGGCTCACCCCTGAGCGGTTCTGTCGTGGTCTGGGCTCATTACGGAGAGCCTCTCGTTGACGCGAGATCAGCTGTTCCTAACATCTCAGTGACCCCGCGTTCTTCCCCCGGCTCTCTCAGCGGTGTCTCAGACGGCTGTCTGACTCTTCAACTCTCAGGTAAACAATCAGGAGAGAGCGCGGCTGGCTCATAACACTTGTCTGCCCAGAGAACACTTCCCTGCCGCCAGACGAATCCCGGCACGGTTTCACATCACCTCCCTCATTACCAACGAGAAGGTTTCTCCGAACAGATGCCTGTTTGAGATGCGGCTTCCATTCGAACGAGTCGTGTAGTTGATGTAGCTCGTTGCTTATTGATACGCTCGGTTCATTCCTGTAAATAGGTGCACGTCTCCAGCGCTATTCTGTTTGGGAAATTAGTGGCAGAATGATCTCATTTGAAGGCTCGGGCACCTCTCATTACCCTGATCCCGTGTCCCGGGGGTATCGAGCTGGGGCGGATTGGCTTCTTCTGCAAACCTGATTAGAATAGTGTTTCAGTTAATCAAGGATGAGCTCGCTTTTTTCCCCCCTCCTCTTTTAAAAATGACTTTTGTGTAATGTAATTACGCCATGTCGTTTTTCCAGCTCTATGAAATTTAATTTTGATCGTCCCATTGGGGAATGGGTTAAAAGTGGCATCGTCTGCAGCGCGGTAATGGACCGAGATGTGTCCTCTCAAACAGACCTCTGCTCTTTTATTAGCAGCGTTTGCCAAGTCAAGTATCTTTTTTGGTGCATGTTTGTAATGATTCAAACTAGGGCTGGATGATAAAGCAATAAATAAATAAATGTACAGCATCAAAAATAAAGTTCGATTAGATATTTAGATGGTGAAATAGATGATAATGTCAAAGGTCTACATGACAAACTAACTAAATAAAAGTTAGAAATAATAACAGAAATATATTGCTATATATTACAAGGTACTATGACTGTTGTTCAAATTGTTAATAAAGATCACACCTGTTAACTTTAAAAATACTTTGAAGCAATTTTCACTGGGAAATTGCTATTGAATTTGACATGATTACAAAAAAATGTAAAACTTATTTGATAGAATATATTTATTTCATTTCAAATGATATTTTATTAAATAGTTAGATTTTCATTTGATTACATAAAAAATGTATTAAAGTTTTATCAATTATTTCCATATGTTTAGAAATAATAAAACACAGAATTTAAAAACAAAAACAAAATGTAGGGTGTCAGGTGAATTAATTTCATTTCAATAAAAAAAAAAAAAAAAAAATATATATATATATATATATATATATATATATATATATATATATATATATTTTTTTTTTTTTGTTATGTTTGAAACATTGCATGAAATGCATAATCCATGAAAAAATAAAATCCATTTATTAGTGCCCATTTACTCTTACATTGAATGTGTTTCCTTACACATCAATAGCTTGAAACGAATGTTTTGATAAACATCAATATCAAATGATATGGAAAAACGTTTCGTGATCATATTTTTGTCAATATTGTCTGCACGAGTTCCACAGCTCAAGTGTGTGATCCGCTCGGCTCCGACATCTTTTCCTGTTTTTAATTCAACCTCTCAACTATTTTACAACACGTCCATGGCTGAACTATTCTGACATTTAAAACGGTTTGGAAAGATTACGTGAACGGCTAGTAAATGTCAGGCTAATACTGTGATTTCCCTTAAGGATCCCAGCACCTGCATTTCAGCCCGATTTCCAAAACCCTGAACCCTCCGAACGGACGCATAAGAGGATGTTTCTGTGGATTTGTCATAATATCCCAGAGTTCCCTGCAGAGATGGCGAAGTGCTGCCTTTCTAGACTGGAACTTCTGCGATCGCGTTCATTTATTTTGTGTTGGGTTTCTGGGTTAAATATCATGAGCGCCTTTAAATGAAAAGGTCACCGTATCTCCCCAGAAAACATTCAGTTCCAGAGGAAATGAAGATGAAAGAAGTGCAATGCAATTCTAACACGTTTATATTGCTCTGAACTGATTGATATCTCCATCCGCGTCCCCAGAGATGACCCTGAAGGGTGGAGAGCGGTGCTTTCTTATCTGAACTGTGACTCCAAATTGATGTGCGCTTTCATCTTATATTAGACGTCTGGTCCAAAGATTTTCAAAAATGACAAAGTCACTTAAATCAAATTGCAACCTCGCTGAATTTTCTCCTCTGATGAGAGGACACGTCATGGGAAGCAGGATCCATGTTGTGCAGACTTTGTACTTTGGTAGTGTAACTATTGCAATTATATATTTGCACTTCTAACGTTCTGTACACTGGTGTATAAAAAAACGGGTAGTTTTTGCGTGTTTTTGAATAAATGCTCCCAAATTTGATCAAAAAATACAGTAAAAATGACAAAACATTATTGCAATTTAAAATACATATTTCTGCTTGAACGAAACTTCAAATTTAATTTATTTCTCTGAACAAAGTTGAATTTTGAAAGTCACCACACCCTAGCAACTCCCTAGATACCACATAGAACATTACGGCAGCAACTACACGCATTCATATCCCCCTAGCTTCCATAGCAACAGGTTAAATGACTCTAAACACCCTGGCAACTGCATCAAAATATTAAATACATCAGAAAGTCTTCGAGACAACCGCATAGAAACACACTAAGCATTCACAAATCACCAATGACCGCCTAGCAACATCCTAGATACTTCTTAGAACATCACCGTATCGATTAAATGCATTTAGAACACCCTAACAACCACCTAGCAATGCCCTAGAAACACCAAAAACATCATTGTATCACTTATATCCACTCAAACGTTAGCCAATCATGACAGATTTATTTGCATATTGAGGTCAAAAAGAAGTTGGAAAATAGTTTTATAAGTGGACTTTACGAAAAAAAAAAAGCTGGAATAGTGTTGACTATGACCTCTCTAATGCACAGGCGGTACCTTTGTCCTGTTTAAGACAGGCTCATCCCAGGCTGCAGTTGTGTCGATTACCCAGCATCCTTTGCGCTAAGTCTGTTCCGATAGCACTGTAGGTGTCCCAGTTTCTCCGTCCTCGAATGTAGAGCAGAGCCCGGCTTTTGCAGAACATGATTTAACGGGGAACGGGCTCACATCGCTGTAGTTTGGGTGTTTTTCGAACACTCTCTTAAGACCAGATCTGAGCGTAATTAAGTACGTCACTGCAAAGGAAGTTCACTATTATAGCTATCTAACATGCTGCAGTTTTGACTTAATCGAAATGGCAGCTGTGTTATGAAACATTTTCCGTGAGGTTTACTTTTCTTAACATTCTGTCTCGTTTCTCCAGACACCATTCGGAACGGGTCTTGTCATTTCAATTTGGTTCAGCCTCAGTCTGTGATAGGGAGCAGAGTCTGCTTAGAGCCTGAAGATACGTTTCGGCTGGCTAATTTCATGGAAATCACTTTGTAGATTTTTCTGCTGTGATAGCATCAGCGGACGAGTAATGCAAGTCTCGTCCTAGTCTAACGAAATGTTCCATTTTATTCTGTTTTCAGTTGTACTGTTACGAGTTCTGAGCATGACTAGTAATATTTGCTCATATTTTGTGTGGGTAATTAGAACAAACCTCTAATACTAAGCATTAAAGTTCAGTTTTATTTGTGCTACAGGACTTGGGGTTGTAAGCACCCACCTATCAACCACTCAGAATATCCTAGAAACTGTATAGCCACTAACCACTAATGACCACGTTGCTATGAACACCCTAGCAACTACCCAGGAACACCTAGGTAGGATATAGGATGAGCCACATGCACTCAGAATACCATAGCAACCACACAGCAATGAGCTAAGGCACTCTGAACACCTTAACAACGGATAACAAATGCCCAGGAAACGGCCCAAGGCCTTTAGCAACCACATTGTAACACACCGAATTGTCACAACCGTTTTAGAAACGCTGTTCTATCACCTAGAAGAGTGATATCAGAAACCACCTGATATAACTGTATCAATTATATGCACTCAGAACACCCTACCAACCACCAAATACATCAGTTGTATGGACTTAGTATAGTACAGCAAACATATGCACTCAGATCACCATAGCAACAAGCTAAAGAACCCTTAGCACCCTAGCAACTGTACTGCAACACATTAAAAACAACTCAGAAAGCCTTAACAGCACCCTGGAGACAATTAAGGGCCTTTTACCAACCACACAGAAACATGCTGAAAAGTCACAACACCTTAGTGAGCACCTAGCAACACCCTAGAAACCATTTAGAACATCGTTAATATCAATCATATGCACTCAGATCATCCTATTAACCACCTAGCAACGCCATAGAAACAACCCATGGCTCTTTACCAACCACGCTGAAAAGTTATAGACCTGTAGCAACCATCTAGAATGTTATAGCAGTAACCATGTCCACTCAGAAGACCATAACAACCACCTAGCAATGCTTTAAACAACTCTTTGAATATCATAGTTGCAACAATATGCCCTTAAACCACCCTAGTATCCAGTAACAAGCTGAATGACATTTAATGCCCTAGTACCTGCACTACAAAACATCAAAAACAACTCAACACAATACCTTATACCACCTAGCAACGCCCTTGAAGTTACCTAGAACATAATTATGTCAGTCATTTGCATTTAGAACCCTAGCAACCACCTAGCAACAGCCTGAAAACCACTCTTGGCCCTATACCAACCACGCAGAAACACTGAAAAGTACCAACTCTCTATCGAACCTCTTAGCCACACCCTAGAAACCACCTTCAACATCAATCATACGCACTCAGATCACCCTAGCAACAAGTAATAAGCTAAACGACCCTTAACATGCAAGGAATTGCATTGCAACACATTAAAAACAACATAGACTGTCTTAGCAACCACTTTAAAACACATTGAATACTCACAACATCCCAGCATCCACCTAGAACATCAAAGTAGCACTAATATGTCCTTAAAACACCATAGCAACCACATAGCAGTGTCCTGAAAAACCATAGCAACTGCATTGTGGTAGCAACTTTTGAACAAGCTAAGAGTCCTCACATTTTCTTCTGAATATGTAAAAATATTCTTTTTTTTTTTTTACTTATGAAAGCATCTGCAGGCGAGTAATGTAAGCCCCATCCTGTCCCATCTTTTCTTTTATTCTGTGTTTCAGTCTGTCTCTCATTGTCTGCTTGGGCTTTAGGGAGATCTCAGCAGAGGTTCTGCTCTTTCATGTTGTCCGAGCTCAGATCTTTAAAAGGCCAGCGTCCCCAGACAGGCAGCGGTTAAGTGTGAGCTCCGCGGGGTCCCGTGGCCCCTGAAGCACAGGTGCACGAGTGCCGGGCCCCGGCCAGCCACCAGCTTCAAACGCCGCTGGACTCTGCTGAATCCCCGAACAGTTCTGGCCCTTAGCGCTCTGCTCGTTCTCAGCTCTTACAGCACTGCTCTTAAAGTTGTGCTTACATTTGCGATATAAATAAATAAGGCTAAACTAAGTTCGTTTTTGTTGTCTAAATTATTTTAGAACCGCTGAATTAACTTTTATTTAATCAACGCTATTTCTCTTTTGTTTTTGCACCAGTTTATTTCAGTATTAATTTTCAGTATTTTTAAAGCGTAATTGCTAATGCTAGCTGAGCAATTGTGGTTAAAAAGTGCATAAATATAATAAAAAAAAAATTATTTTGATAATAAGCCCTTATTCTTCGGCTGGGATCTTGTAGAGCTCTTTGAAGTTGCATTGAGACAGCATTTTGAATTTTCAAATCACTGGTCACCCATTAAAGTCTAATTATGGAGAAAAATCCTGTATGATCTTTACATGAAAAATAAATCAGTATTTTTTTAGGATCACTTACTTTTTCTTGATTTTCAGAATCAGTTTGTACATTATATATATATATATATATATATATATATATATATATATATATATATATATATTTATATATATATATATATATATATATATATATATATATATATATATATATTTTTATATTTATTTATATATATATATATATATATATATATATATATATATATATCCTCAAAACATGCTTATATCCTTAATTTATAGTTAATTCTTTATATTTCAAGTAACAAATATATGTAAATGTTTTAAATGTAATAATTGTGTCATAAAAAAGTAGTAGGTCATTTTTGTGGAAGCTTTGTGACAATCCATTCTTATTGGAATTGAATATGAGTTATTTTGACCAACAGACCAGAATTTGTTTTTTTTTTTGCTTCCCTAATAAGCATTTTACTATAACCATATTTGTTTGTTTGCTTGTTAAACAATAAATGCATCGATAATGCTATGATAATTGCACCACCAAATGCACTTAAATGCTTTGAGCCTAAACTATTGCAGTAATTTAAAGACACAGTTCGCCCAAAAATCGGAAATTCCCTCATCAGTTACAGTTCCAAAACTGCACGAGTATCTTCAAATGAAGATATTTTAAAGGATGCTGGTAACAAAACCATTTGCCGTTGACTTCCATGGCATGGAAAGAATACAGTGGAAGTCGATGGCTACCGCGGTTAGCAACATTCTTCACAATGGGTGAATTGTTTCTTTAAAGCCACAAGAGCGCCAGCCCTCACATGAAGTAAGTGTAGCCGAGTTTGTCGTCCGCTGCTTTGACTCCGAAGAACATCTGTCAACACGAGAGCTTCTGTGTCAACACTCGTATCGGTGCACTGTTTAACCTAGCGTCTGCGGCTACAGTAAATAGGATCTGTGGAGGGCTCAGATCTCGCGACTCGATATGTCCGTCAATACGGCAGGTAAACATATCAGTGACGTTACCATGGCAGTCAGACTTCACGTCTCCCTCCGTGATCCAGTCCACGGCGGAATTTCAAACCAAGCCATTAAATACGGCCGCATTAAAGGACGGCCGACCGCTTCGGCCGCGCCGCCTTTCATGCAGGGAATGCTGGGAAAGAGGTGGGCATGTAATTAAGGGTCTGTGGACATTTTAGGAGACAGAGGAGCGATATTTACTCGTTCCGTTTGTGGGGAAGGGTGGAGTTGGGCTTGCGGCGCGGGGATAACGGGAGCCAGGCTGCGGGTGCGAGAGGAAAGCTGTGGTGACTTACTGAAGAAAAGCAATCCTCTGGAGAACGCCGGTTAGATGAAGCATGGGAAGGCCTGCAAAACTTCTCAGATAAGACGGTGTACACGGTTCCCCTTACTGTATGATTACCATATCCATATGCCGTGGTATTTACATATTTTCTTTCTTACTGCTTCTAGCATTTTGTCTTTGTTTTTATTGAAAATGTCTAAAATTTCCTAAATCAAGATACATTTGCTCGAGAAGCAAAATGACTGTATTTTTATTGCGTAATTAAATAATGGTATGCGAGTAGTTTATGCACGAGACAGCAAAAAAAAACAAAAACATTTTTTTTGTTTTTTTACAAATATAAAATGAAAAAAAAAAAAAACATTTTTTTATGTTTTTTTTTACACATAAAAAATTGAAAAATTGGGTTTATGCTTAAACAAACAAACAAAAACACTTGGTTTCCAGTTAAATTATTATTTTAATTATTAATTATACAACAATAAAAATATATGTTCACGTGGTAAAGAAACGAAACGAACTTTCCTTTAAAATTAAGTTTAATTTTCTTTCCTCATTGGAAGATATTCTTTTCTGGTTTTAAGCATGAACCAGAAAAATTTGGCGAGTTTCTGCTTGAACCAAGATGAAAAAAACTAAATCTCTCAGTGTGGTAAAAGATCAAATTAAATTCAACATTTTTCCCCTTATTGGCCATTTTTTTCGTTTTTAAGCATATGCCCACTCAATTTTGATAGATTTTTGCATTTTGCAAAAATACAAATATTACTAAGCTTGTAGTTTTAGATTTAAATTTCCAAAAACTAGTAGTTTCATTGCATTCAAATTAGAAACCAATTCCAGGAATTCTTCTTTTTTTTATTGAATATTGTTTGGTGCTCATGCTTTTGCTTCACATGAACATCAATATACATAGGAGATGTTTAGTTGTATTCGATCCGCAGTGTGTGTTTGACACTATCATAACTGATATGGTGTTTCGGTTACAGATTAATTTCTTGGTTCTTGTAGGGTAGCTAGCTACTATTGTAAATCTGACTGAACTTTAGCAGTTTGTAGCTTGAATTTTAATGCAGTTTCAAAAGTAATTCCAAAAGTAAAAACGGCACGTTTATACCACAATACCATCCTTCCTTTCCTTTTCACAGTGCTAGCGTGCTAGTTTGATTGCGGCTAAGTCGTTTGTTAAGGGATTTGACTGCCGCCCTCCTTCTGGAATTGAATGTTTAATTACAGTGAATATACAAGATTGGTCGTGACTTGTTGGAACTGAACGTTTATAGCAGTGAAAGTGACCTTCTTGATGAGGTTTCAAGAGCGTGTCATTCTCTAGTATCATTACGTCTTTGGGGATCCGGGAGTCTGTGCCCTGCATATCGATGCCAGACCAAATGTGCTTCATTATCGCCTGGAATAATAAAATTTGGCTTGGGAAGCGTCAGAGGCGGCGCGTGGAGGAATAGGACGCAGTGCTGGTTTTTCGACGGCTTTGGAAATGTTTTTCCCGCTCATTTGCTCCCTAGGGATTTTATTAATCCTTTAAATGCAGAGTTCAAAACCTTGAACCGAGATGAATCGCAACATCACAAACTTTGTTTTGAAGAAATAACGAATTTCAGACAAGACAACGATTAATATATAGGCTATATCATTATACTTACACAGTTGTATATGTCTATATATATAAAATAGACAAACAGCAATATAACGGAATGCTTTCCATTCATCCATTCATGTTCCATGTGACTTGTGTGTTTCTATTCTATTTTATTCTGTTCTGTTCTATGTTGTTTAGCACTATGAAGTCATCATAAAGTAGTCCATATTTCATTTGGTCTATTCTATTCTATTCTATTCTATTCTGTTCTATTATGTTCTATTATGTTGATTAGCACTATAAAATTGTCATGAAGTAGTCCATTTTGGTCTATTCTGTTCTGTTCTCTTGTTTAGTGCTATAAAATAATCATAAATGATTTATTTTCTACTCTATTCTGTTCTCTTCTATGTTGTTTAGCACTATGAACTCAACATAAAGTAGTTCACATTATCTTTGGTCTATTCTATTTTATTCTATTCTATTCTATGTTGGTTAGCACTATAAAATCAATCATCACAAGTAATCAATTTTATATATTGTCTATTCTATTCTGTTCTAGCATCATAACTGTAGTCTATGATTTCTATTGTATTGTATTGTATTGTATTCTATTCGATTCTATTCTATTCTATTCTATTATTCAGCACTATTATCATCATTAATTATTCCATATAGCTTTTTTCCTATTCTATTCTGTTCTGTTCTGTTCTATTCTGTTCTATGTTGTTTAGCATCATAAAATAGTCTATAGTATTCAGTTCAGTTCAATTCAGCGAAGCATCATAAACGTATTCCATGACTTTAAAGGGCGTATGCTATCATATATCAACTTTTATCATTAAGAGCAGATTCTCTGCTAAGTAAATTCTTTTTTTTTTTTTTGTAAAAATAGAGCAACGTACAAGTAATTCCAGCGGCATCATGGGAAATCGGTCCGCGCTCGTCACGTGCCTCTCAAAACACGGCCAGTGAAGCTGACTGCTTCTGCAGATGTGCTGAAAACAATGGCGCTCGTAGAGCCTGCGCTCTCATGTTTCTGCAGGTACCGCTGCTCCTGAAGAGGGAACGTCGGGCCGTAGGGCTGATGAGAAAAACAGAATGAGAGAATGAGAAGTCAGACTATTTTTAGGCGGCTGATCGTACCTGTGCCAAGTCTCTGGAGAAGCTGCCTTTCGGCCGAGGGTGTTCTCAGGCCCCGCTAACCCCGCGGTCACCGCTGGTGAATGAGGGCCGCCCGCTGGAGGCTGCAGGCTGAAGGAAGGTTTCCCCCAATCGGTGGCCTCCTTTCTTGCGGCTCTCTAGAGGGAAGGGAGGTAATTATGCAGAGGGAATGAAACGGGAATATGGAGCTTTTTTTTTACAGAACACACTCCTCTGGCATCTTATTCTGCCCTGGAGAAGAATGAGAGCAAGAGAGAATATGAAAGAATGCAAAAGAGGGAAAAGCAGTGCAATGAGAGAGCTAATTTTACCATGTTTAAGGAATATTTCACCCAAAAATAGCTCTTTCATCATATTATTCTAAAGATGTATAGCGATTTCTTTCATGAAACACAAAAAGAGAAACAACTGGCACAGTTTTTATTTTTTTAGATTTATAACTTTAGTTTATTCTGCTTTGCGTATGTGTATCACTCTCCTTCTTTCATTATGTTTTTAGTCTCTTTCTTTAAGTTGCATTCAACTTAGTAACTTTAAGAGAGGCTCTGTGAGTCATTCGTTCAACTCATTTGTTTAAACTGATTCATTCAAGAATGAATGTCACTGAATTATTCACTCAAATGTATTTTATTCTATTCTATTCTACTTGCTTCCATGTTATTCAGCGCTATAAAAGCATCATAAAGTAATATATGCTCTGTTATACTCTATTCTGTTGTTTAGCACTATAAAAGCGTCATAAAAGTTTTCCATGATTTCTAGTTCTATTCTAATTCTATTCTATTCTTTTTTGTTCTTTTCTTTTCCGTTCTGTTGTTTAGCATTATAAAAGCATCATAAAAGTATTCCATGATTTCTATTCTATTCTATTCTATTCTATTCTATTCTATTCTGTTGTTTAGCACTATAAAAGCATCATAAAAGTATTCCACGATTTCTAGTTCTATTCTGTTCTGTTCTATTCTATTCTGTTCTGTTGTTTAGCACTATAAAAGCATCAAAGAAGTATTCCATGATTTCTAGTTCTATTCTATTCTATTCTGTTCTATTCTGTTCTATTCTATTCTGTTCTGTTGTTTAGCACTATAAAAGCATCAAAGAAGTATTCCATGATTTCTAGTTCTATTCTATTCTATTCTATTCTGTTCTATTCTGTTCTATTCTATTCTGTTCTGTTGTTTAGCACTATAAAAGCATCATAAAAGTATTCCATGACTTCTAGTTCTAGTCTAGTTCTATTCTAATTCTATTCTTTTCTGTTCTTTTATTTTTCGTTCTGTTGTTTAGCATTATAAAAGCATCATAAAAACATTTCATGATTTCTAGTTTTAGTCTAGTTCTATTCTATTCTTTTCTTTTCAGTTTTGTTCTTAAGCATCATAAAAGTATTCAATTATTTCTTTTTTAATCTGTTCTATTTTATAGCATTTGTGTATCTTGTTCCTGAAAATCTTCCATACATTGTATACACGCACGATATTTCTCCCGTGTTCCAAAGAAGAAATCGACATGAGCGTGAATGTGAATTTCTGGGTGTATTATTCCTTTAAGGAGCCGTTCATGTAAAAACTGAAGGTGGAGAACGAAGCTGATGGGACAGAAAGTGACAGAGAAAGAGAAGCTGGAGTGTGAATAGGATTGTGGGAGAATCGGGTCAAGGTCGGGGAGACAGGAAGAACGCCGCACGAGAGAGCAGTGGAGCAGGAAGTGCAGCCGGTGGAGATTGGAGGGAAGGGAGGGTCTGGCATCATTCCTTTTGTTGTGTTTTCATTCTGCTGCCTTTAACAAGTCTCATTTGGGGATCAGGGCAGGATTAGACGCTACAGGGGGGCATTTGATTGGTCTTGCCATGGATAAATGCTCCTCTCAGTGGGAGACTGGGGCAATAGCATGATGAAAACCCACTCTGAGCGCTGATAGACTAGCAAATAACATTCTTTTGTTCAGCTGAGCGCAGAAGAGAAGTCGCCCCACCACTCCAGAGAGACAATATGTTAACACTTTAGTGAAATGATGCACTTGACGTTCACTGATAACCCAGCTTTGCATTGGCGGTATTCATGCGACACAGCTGTAAGCCTCACAATGCTAGCGCTTTCGCAATTTCATTAAAATAAAAATGATTTTTCCAGTAGGCAACAAAACTGAGCAGCAGAAGCTGTTAAAATCAAATCACCACACTGCGATCAGAGTTCGCAAAGAAAAATGGAAGCGGATTTTTAATGCAGTATTTCTGATGTACAAATATCTAAACATGCTTAAAACATTTGCGTGGCAAGATGATATTTTAGACAATTTTTAGGCCTAAACTCCTCTAAATTTAATGATGTCCAAGTTTAAAACAAGCGTAAAATTAGTGATACAAACAACAACAAAGAAATCTAAAAGTAAAATATATTTTTTCAAATTATAATATAATATATTATTATGTTATTTTGCACCAGTAAAGCATCATAAAAGTAGTCCAATGAATTTGCATGCTATATTAAATAGTATTTTATTTAATAGATATTTTATATCATGCTGTTTATGTCATTTGCTTTCTGAGATGAAAATGTGTAAACAATCTTAATAAAAAAACATGCACTTAAGAGGCAAAACTGTTTATATTTTTCTTACCCAGATGGCCGATGTTTTTTTTTCGTTTTTTCTCTTAGCCATAGCAGCTTTCCTAAATTTAATGAGCTTAAAACAAGAAGAAATACTCGCAAACTGGGTAGAGAAAAATTAGTTTTTCAAGATGCACCCTTTTAAAAATAAGTCTTCCTCTCCGCTGCCTGCCATTTTAAAGTCGTTTGGATGTTTTTGCTGGAAAACGAGGCAAAATATTGATACGAAAACGCTGTTTTGCAGCGAGGAGGGATCAGAGAAGCAGGGAAATGCTGTTTACTCAGGCTGTGTGCTTCTCTGCAGGCTGGTCATGCGGCGATGAGAGCCGCTGAAACAGTGGGGCGTTTGTCACGCCGTCCAGATGAAACGTGCCGGTAATGACACCAGATGAGGGAATCAAACTGCTCCACCGGCTCAGTCCGGATTCTCGTCCACCCTCCTTTTTTTATATTATTATTAATGCACTCCGCAAATTACCAACGGCCCTCCAATTTGGGTTTAATTTAGATGTTGGATTACGTGTGATCTCTCCTGCAAATTCCGATGTCACGGTCATTGTCTGCCTATTAGAATTCAATTTGAGGAGTGGAGATGGTTTGAAGCGTGATTATGTGGAGGAGAATTAAAGCGAACACGGCGGATCAGAGGTGGGACTATTTCAGGAGAGGCTTTATTCCACACAGAGAGAGTTTTAGAGTCGAATCCTGTATTGAAGACAGACCTTGAAAATAACGGCACACGAGGAGGGATTCGGTCTTGTTTAATGAAAGATCCTTCATGTTTACGATGTCGGGGGAAAGAGAGGGCTAGAGTACACTAGAGCCATTCAAAACACTAGTGAGCTGGCTGCTACCATTTTCATTCAATTATTACTTTCATTGCTTTCATGTAATTCTCTTTTTAATTAGTCCGCTTTTATTCATATTTGATACATTTAGCATTTTCAGCTTTTGATTATTTTGATAAGTCAGCCAGCACTCATTTAAAATGATCAAATAGGTCATTTAGAGATATTATATATTAATTTGTTATATTATATTATATTATTTAGCATTGTAAATGCATCATAAATATGACGTCCATGCTATATATATATATATATATATATATATATATGCCAATCATATTTAATATGTTTAAGGACATTTCATATATTTAGCACAAAAATGTATTTGTTATTTTTGAGGTAAAAATATATCACATTTTTAAAACAACATCCATTTAATTCAGAGGCAAAACTGTTTATTTTTCTTTTTTTACTCTTTATTTATTTATTTATTAAGCATTTTTTTCCCCTTTCAATGTTTCAAGGGCTTTTTTCAAAAGGCGTTTCGTCTATGCTGTAAGGACACCTTTTTTCACATTTAGTACAGCATATTTATTTATCTATCCACTGGTTAAAATATATTTCTATGTTTTCCTCACCTCCACTTCAGCCATTTAATATAATGGTGGATATGCACGGTATTAAAAAATAGGAAAGATGCCATCTTTTTTTTACATGACTCCAACTCCAAAATTTTGGCCTGCGGGTTTGAGCAGTTTTTTCCATCAATAGTGTACCTGTTATGATTGAAAATGCTGTCTAGGTAGGCAGCTCACTAGTGTTTGGAAGAGAAACTTGTGTGTGTGTGTGTATTTGTGTATGGCAGCTGACAGGAGCCCATCTCTTAGAGAAAGCAATTCTCCACTGAGCTGGACTCCTGGCCTTTATAGCACTGTTACTCACCAGTGTGTATGTGTGTGTTGGTGCTTGTTTATGAGTGTGTGTGAAGGGTAAAGGACCTCCTGGAGTTGCTCGGGCCTTCTCATGTCAGCTGAAATTAGCTGGAGCAGCCTGCGCCAGTCCAAATAATAAGCTCCAGTGTCTGGAGGCGTCTTACAGCAGACCTCTTCACACGCCACAGCGGCCGCTCTCCTGTTGCTGCGCTCCGAGTGGCCGTTGCTCTTATTTTCCACAAGCACCCAGGGAAATGCCTCCGATATGGAAAAATCTGGCCAAAATTATTTGCGCTGCATTGCATTTTCCTTACCACCACTCTATCCCAAAGTAATGAGGATTTATGAGGTCACGGAGGTCGCAAATGCACGTGCCACAAATCGGCCAAAGCATCCATCATCTTCGAGAGCGCCGCATCAGCGCATCTGAGACGACGCGTGCATGATTTCGCAATATAGTCCGCCGAGTGATCGATAATGAAATCACGATGCGTTTATGCGTCCAAAAAAGCGCCGATTTTTATTTGATCATCTCACCCGTCTTTGTTCTTTAGCCCAGTCATTCCGAGCGCATTAAAATTGCATGCTGTCAATACAGCCGCCTTTTCTAATACACACGCGTGCAACTGGGGTGCTAACATGCCTATATGAATTATTAACTACGACAAATGACTTGTCACAGCATGTCTGGCAGCGTCCCATCACGTCTGTCGCGCTAACAGCCAGCGTGAGTCTACAAGCGTCGCAATGTCAAACCGCAGGGACCTGAGCTGCATATTGCAGGGATCTTTTTTGCATATTGCAGTGCAGTCGGCGAAGGTGTTTAAAAGAGCTTTTAGCATGTTGCTAAGATGTTCCAAAAATAGCTTTAACATCCTGTGCGGTTCCTAAGGTGTTTATGTAATTTGAGGATGATAAAATGGTGCAAATAGTTTTAGCACGTAGCTACGCAGAAGAGATCCAAGTAGCTTTTCGTATGTTATGCTAGCTTTAGGATGCTATGAGGCTGCTAAGGTGTTTAGTCTATTTTAACTTTAGCTAAAATGCTAAATAGCTTTAGCATGTTGTTATGTATTTATATTGTTCTGAATTGCTTTTATGCACATGGTAAATGTTCCAAATAATTTTAGGACATTGATATATGGTTGCCAAGGTGTTCTGAGTAGCTTTGAACATGCTAGTTGCACATTAGGATACCCCAAATAGCACTGGCATGTAGCTTTTAGCTCGTTGTGCACATGCTAAGATTTACATTTTGTCATTTAGCAGACATTTTTATCCAAAGCTACTTTGAAAAAGATGTTGCAAATATAGCTTTAGCGGGGTTTTTTAGTAGCTGTTTATATTTAGCATGTTGCTGAGGTGGTCAAGGTGTTTTAAGTAGCTTTTAACTTGCAGACAATGACATTTGATGTTGCTATCCATTTGTAAGGCATTTTAATTGCTTTTAACATGTTATGCAGATGGTAAGATGTTCTAAATAGCTTTAACAGGTATTTTAAGTAGCTGTTTTATTCAAATGTTTAGATGTCCCAAATAGACTTAGCTTGTTTATATGAGGTTGTTAACGTTTTAAGTAGCTTTCAACTTAAGATGTTGCATATAGCTTTAGCATGTTGCTATGCATTTGGTAAGACATGCTATAATAGATATAATGCAGATGATAAGACTGTTAAGAGTAAAGAGCATGTTATACAGATGGTAAGATGTTCCAAAAAGGGTGCTAGGATATTGATATGAAGTTGCTAGTGTGTTCTAAGCAATGCTAGGTGGATGGTAAGATGTTGCAAATAGCACGTTGCTATGAAGTGTTGTAAGCAGCATTTAGTAGATTTTGAGATATTCTAAATTCATTTAAGGTGCTGTTTTAGGCACGTTTTAACATTCAGAGATGCTGAATGTAATACAAAGGTGCAGATTTCATGAAATCATAATGCTAAAAAGTTGCAGAAGAAACATGTCTTGATGAAGTTTGAATATCCGACTCTCTACGGGGAAGCACAGTGCATTGCAATCTCAAAGCTGCGAGCACGTTTACTCATTTAATATGAATGCAAAATTCGTTTACGAGCGCTGAGCCTCTCTTAAGACTCCTTCTCAGTGCCAGAGCGAGAATATATATTTGTTTAACGCTCTCTTGCTGGACTTAAACCACACTTTGTTCTGTCGGATCTTGCGATTGTTGACAAACCACTCTCTTCAGAAAAGTCGCCCGTACCTTGTAGTGATTAAAACAAGTCAAATCTCCTTCATTCTTTTTTCCAAGCGTCCCCCACCGCAGTAAATCCAAGAGATCTGCCGGTAATGATGGCTCTTAACATTCTTTTCCTTGGCTCTGAACGAACCGTGCATTGTGGGATTAGAAGGGAGGGGTTTGGAGAGTGGGCTTTTGGCTTTGTTTGATGTCTCTAGTACAGATGGCAGTGAGCAAGCGCGGGGATAATGAAGCTCACTCCTCGAGTGCATCGTTAAACTCGGTGCTTTTTAAACACACAGTGATTGTTGGGTGAAGTTACCGCGTTAAGTCGCGTAGGGTGTTGTGTTTTTATTGTGGACAGACCACACAAGCCCTCGGTGGAGTGGAGACGTCATAATCTAGTCGCTCCCTGTCCTCCATATGCCACAAATTGAGAGTGAAGCATCGCAGGGCTGCTTATGTTTATGATTTAACTCATTACCTGTAAAACAATATCAATACCACACCCTATTAAACCCTGGTGGTCCCTTCATCTGACACTCCACAGAAGATAAAGCTTTAGGTGGCTTTAGTGGTTCTTGCTAAAGCAAATATCAGTATGACTGTTGCTCATACCCAGTGCTAGTGATTTAAACAAACCGCTAACACTCAATGTGTAACTCGTCCTTGCAGTTTTTGCCCTAGCAGACAATAGCATATGAAAAAGTCCATACAGGCTTAAAAAAGTGCTACTTAAGACAACTTAGCTAACAACATGTAAAAGCTACTCTTTTGAACATGTTTGCATCAGCATAACATGCTAAAACTAATGCTTTAACAATCACTTAAAGTCACGTGAAAGCTATTTTTTAACATCATCTATATGCTAAAAGATACCCAAAACACATTTGCATCTATAGCAGCATGATAAAGCTATTTACGTGGTAAAGGTTAATTAAACCCCTTGGCTACCACATTAGCAACACGCTGAAAGAATCTGGCATATCTTTTGAGAACATAGCAAATGTTATGTACAACACCTTTTGACCTCTTATCATGTTAAAAGCTACTCTCCCTGCTGAAAAAAGCAGCTTATTCTGGTTAGGTATGTTTTGAAGCTGAAGGAAAAGGACCATCATAAACCATCTTAAACCAGCATACCAGCTTCAAAACATACCTAACCAGCATATGCTGTTTTTTTTCAACAGGACAGAACATCTAAGCCACCACATATAGCATCATCTCATATCTAAACATGCTCATACCATGCTTAAAGCTATTTTGAACATCTTAGCATCAGCATAGCATGCTAACAGTGATTTCACTCACCTTAGCACCAACGTAGCAACATGCTAAACTATTTTTTTAAATCTTAACTGCGTAACAAGCTGTTAAAAACACGTTGACCAACTGCATTGAACCAGTTTTCTTTTGTGTTTGACAGAAGAAAGAAATTCATACAGATTTGAAACTAATCAAAGGTGAATAAACGATGATAGAATTAAAATATTTGACTGAACTTATGCTTTAAATCTCTTTTTTTAATATTTGCTGTAATCTAAGGCTGACCTATAAATTGATATTAGACTGGCATAGCAGTGCGTCACAAATGAGTACTTGTTCGTAATCTAAGGATTGCCGAAGCTTTACGTGTATCGCCTCTGTGTTCAGTGGCAGGATCAAGTGTTTTATCAGTTGTAAAGGAGGAGAGACAGTAGTGAGGACTGTTACTGCCCGCAGGCAGGCCGCAGGACACACTCTCACAGGACCCGATGAAGACACGCTTTCATGTCATGACCAGCCAGATTGTCTTATTACTAGCAAGTACCGGCTTGTGCCCTTCATTTCCCACTGTCTTAAATGAGACTTTCACGCTAATCTTTATCTTATTAGTGGTGTTTGCTCATATTATGGTTAATGATTTTAACAAACTCCTACCCTTGTTGTGTATACATTACAGTTTATATATGATTATTCAATATTATTAAGGAATATTAAGTATTATTACAACATATTTACACTAAAGGAGGATCTGAGGCAGAGACGTAGTGTAGTAAGTAACCACCTAGCAACCGTCCAGAATGCCCTAGCAACCACATACTAAAAAAACACTCTAAAATCTACATAGCATCATGCCAAAAACACCTTTAGAGACCACATAGTAACATGTTAAAAAACACTTTAGCAACAACACAGCAACATGCTGAAAACACTCTGAAGACCTTAGCAACCACTTAGCAACATGCTAAAAACACTAAGAGCATTATATAAACTGCATAGCAACATGCTAAAACACCTTATCAACTGCATACAACGTGATAAAACATTTAGAACACTGTAGCAATCATATAGCAACATGCTAAAACACTCGGAACACCTTAGAAACAGCACAGCAACATGTTAAAACACATTAGCAATCGCATTAAAACATGCAAAAATGCTTAGACACCTAATGTTACAAATCACCCAAAAAACCTTAGCACTTGAATAGCAACATGTTAAAGACATTCAGAACACCTTAGCAACTGCATAGCAACATACTAAAAACACTCAGAACACATTAGCAACCACATGGGAACATGCTAAAGCCCCCAGAACACCTTAGAAACTGCATAGCAACATGCTAAAGCTCTCGGCACACCTTAGAAACAGCATAGCAACGCCCTGGCTAATACCTGAGCCTGGTGGTGAGTCTTTTTTTTAAACAGTATATTGTTAAATAAGCGCGAGTTGTTTTGTGGTTCTAGGAGGATTAGCACCCAGGCTGATTTGTCGCTCTCCTCCTTGAGGAATTGTGCGATGTGATAGTGTTTGGAGTTTCCTCCGGGGCAGTAATACATAAAGAATCAGTGCGCGGCAGTAATTCGGCCCTCACAATGAAGCGTCAGTTTATCCAGCGGAGCAGCTTAGTCCTATTAATCTCTTGTAACCAAATAAAGTGTGGCTGGCCTTGTCGCGGCGGCTGCCGGCTAAGGCCAAGGACTCGTGTCCTCTCTTTGGGTCATTACTAAGCTTGCACCCCCCAGGGCTCTCCATTTCCATTGCAGCTCCTCTGTTCCTCCGCTCCGCCGCGCTCCCCGACTCTCCACGGCTTATCGTTTGGAAGCAGATGTGTTGTGACAGTGGGCATTTTCCATATGAGCTGCATAGTTATGACAGAGAGCAAAGCACCGTATGATCCAGGCCGGTCAAACCGCCACGTTCATCCCCTCGCTTCTCGGGGCTCTTCTCCTCTAGACGCTGCTGATATGGAAAGCCGTTTAAACAGCCAATCGTGAAACACCTTCCAATCCTCGCCAGCAAAGCCCTGGCCCGTACATTCAGGCCGTGTCCCAATTCGCGAACTGCATAGAATGCAAGATTAGCATGTCCCGAATCATAGTATGTTAACCTAGATTTCGTTTTTGGAGGAAAAATTGAGTGGTGTTTGCCTTGAAGAAGTCACCTGCATGAGGTTTCCTTGAAGGTTGGCACAACATTGATATATTGTTGCAAAAGCGTTCAGAGAGATTGTTCTTGATAAAATGACAATTAACAAAAAGGTTTATGTTTAAAATGTATGTGCGCAGCTCACCGTCACAATGTAAGGTTATTGCTAGGGTTTCTGGCTGGTTGTCACAACGCTGATATAATGTTACCGATGTGTTTTAAGATATTATTACTATTATTGTTTCAATAATAGTAGCCAATACAGTAAATTAACGGTTAAAGTTGCATTTTATGTGCAAAAAAGCATTGCTTTTAGCATTGCTAATGTGTTCTGGATGGCTTTTGCTAGGGGTTCTGATTGGTTGCCACAATGTTGATATAAGGTTGCCAAAGGGTTCTGAATGATTTTCTCCTCATAAAATGAAAAACATTTAAATATCAGTATTGTATCTTTTTAATACCGTTAGCCAATATAGTAAAATAATTATATTTTATGTTACTTTTTCCATACATTTTATGCACAAAAGTCACCAACAAGGGCTTCGTGTGGTTGCGAATGAATTCAGACATGTTGCTAAGTGTTTGTTGATGGTTGTCCAACTGTTGATATATGGTTGCACATTGCCTAAAGAGTTATTATAATATGACAAAAGGAAAGAAACTGTTTTTTTACCAGTATTGTTTCTTTTCGATATCAATAGTCAATATAGTAAAAAATATATATATTTTTATGTTTCATGTACCCAGCCAAGATGTTGCTGAGGTCTGTGTGAATAACCATGTTGCTATGCATTTGCTCGGGTTTCTGGATGGTTGCCACAACGCTGCTAAATGGTTGTTAATGTGATTTTTCGTTTCATAGAATGACAAAACTACATATTTATTGACCGATATCGTTTCTTTTCATTACCAATAGCCGCTATTGTAGTTTAAAAACTTTTTAGGTTACATTTCATATGCAGAAGGCTTGAATTGTACCACATTAATTTGGGTGAATATTATCATATTCCTATGCGGTTGCCACAATGTTGATATATGGTTGCAAAGTGTTGTGTGTGAATTTTCTCTGCTTAAGTTTGCACATGTGTGATTTTTCACCTGCTTTACGGATGAAAATGTTGCATCTGATTACTTATTAAATCAGTGATCGGTTATTCACTTCTTCTCAAAAACACGTTTATAGAAAGGGGTTTGTTAAAATCAACCGGCTATGTCCAAAACGTTCGTATTGACATGTTACACACTCCAAAGTATGCATTTTTATCTTTAGTGAAGTATCCGTAGTAGAAATACATGGATTTGGATGCAGCCCCAGACAAGCGGTGACCTTTACAGCTGTTTTAAACCAATATCTGGAGTCTGAACATCACATATGCCGCAGGACTAGGTGCGCTGAGCCCGCGGGGATTTGTGTAGAGCTCTGGAGCGTCAGACCATAGCTAAAACCTCTCGTGTCAACTCTGTGAATACACCCAACGCTGAGCGAACGGCGTGCTTTTGAAATCATATGTCTGGGGGTGGTAGCTTATCCTCTGCTATGTGAATGCACTGAATTTTGGCTTATCGTGCTGCGCTGTAACACAGACGGATGCCGCTTCCCTCGCAGGCGATGAGCGGGGATCGCTCTTTGAACGATAATTACTCAATGGAACTGATTCAATTAATTGAGGCCAGGAGCAAAAACTGGAAAGATTGGAACAAATTAAATCATAATTATCAGCTACTTAGGAGAGGCCACACCTGAGTAATTTCAAATTAGGATAAGTGTATGTACATAGCAGTTGTCCTGCTGTAGGAAGCAGACAGCGCTAGCGCTATTAGTGTACGGCGCTAATCCAGTGAAATTAATCGGAGTCGGATCAAACTAACCGTTTCTGATGCTCAGTGAATTAGGGAGAACTGATATTGCTTGTGCCGGGCGTTTTCTTCCTCGTAGTGTTGGGAAGCATTTGAGAGCATAACAGTCATGTGGTGTTTTAGCGTCAGTATCGAGTTATTTAACAGTTCCGATGTGGCGGCTAAACCAGCATTTTGATTGAAACTGGTTAACATGTGCATATCTAATGCCTACTGCAGTGTATGCTGTTCCTAAATACCTTGTGAATCAGCATGCAATTCCACTAGTACTGTCTTGATGTATTTCCTGAATACATTTACACTGAGATAGAAGATTTAAGTCAGTTTTTCCCCGACTTTTTGAATCCTGCGTCTCTTTTCTTTTTGTGGCCATTGGATGCATGCATCCCAATCTCACTTTGAATGCCGTGTATTTGGACGTACTACGCTGCTAACTTGATGTTTTAGCTTACCATAAAGCAGGAAAGTTGACATATTTGACATACTGTGCCTATATACTGTACATTTTGACGAAAGCGAGTGTATAATCTGGTGTGCTTATTGCGTGCCGTATTAATTGTAGCATGGTAGTATCAAACACACACAAAGCAGGTGGACGTTTAGCTTCATTATGAAGTTCATTTGTGGCTTTTGGCAATTAACGTCTCCGACGAGCGGCGCAGCTGGGATCTTTAGCGCTGGCGTTCGCGAAGGTCACTCTCACGCGTGTGGTAATTGTATTCTTCTGTAATTCCAGGTCAGTCTCCCGCAATCGATGACATTCCAATAAACAAGGTGGCAGTCGGCCAAGCCATTGTTTCACTGTGGTGCGGCTCGAGAAATTCCTTAATCCCCCGTCTACAGCAGAGCTCAGGAGGAGAAAAACCGTGTTTTCGTTCCAAGAGAGCTTTGCCGGTCTGGCCTCCCTGCTGGCTGGAATCCGTAGCGCTGTCAGAGAGGCCTGATTTACGCCCCTGCTTTTCCTGCATTTTCTCCGCAGCCTCTCCTGTCCTCGTATCCTATACGACCACGTTGAACCCAACTCATCCGTGCTGTTTTTCACCGAATGCATCCGTTGCATTTGATAACGAAAGCAAACAGCGAGTTCATCGCACTCAAATATTGCTTTCAATAAACTCTACAACTGATTATATTAAGCAACTTAAACCAGCATATTTCTAGCACCCGGCAAGCTTCGCATCAGATTAGAATAGAACAAACGTTGAAACTCAAAATGATTCTGTGTTTTCACACATGATTAACATGCTCTCTTAAAAATAAAGCTTCCAGATGGGGTTTTTACAGCAATGCCGTAAAATAACCATTTCTGGTCTCCCACAGAACAGTGCTTACCATTTACTGGGTAGAAAAAATGTACATCTAAATAACCTTTCGTGGAATGGAAACTTCCATGGAAAGCAAACACTCATTAAAAACACTTTTTTCAAACCAGTAGCAAATACGTAATCTATTTAACAAGTCGTTTTATACCATTAATTCTGAAGAGTCTGTATAATACGTACGGCTTTTTCTTTGTTTTATGGAGAGCATGGTTAATCAGGCCTACCGTTAGTTCAACACTTCCTTTTAATCATGCGAATTATTATATGTTACGAACAATGTTTACAAATTTATAAAGCTAATCCGAGATCAGGTAAAAACAGTAATGTTGTGACGAAGCTTCGTTTAATGAAATAATGTGACTCTGAATCACTAGTCTGAACCAAACGACTTCCCAAAGCTTCCCAAAACAGTGTTTCGAAATCTCTTCCTTGTTATTATGCCATTAAAATGTCTATAAATATATCAAACCGATCCAAGATCAGACCTGGCATGGTTCACAGACATTTGCATTGAATTTTAAAATAGTTACGACGTAACGAATCCTTGTTTGCTGAAATAACGGGACAGTTCGAAACCCGCTCTGAATCACCGGTTCAAACGAAATGATTCGCAAAGGTTTCGAAGCAGCGTTTCGAAAACCGCCCATCGCTTATGTAATTGCATTACAATTAAGTTACCGTCAAACTGCGATTTACGTTTGAAAATAGCAACGTTTGCTTCGTGTTTTTTGTGTTCTGCCAACTTTATTAGAGTTTCCAGCGGTTTCAAACGGACAGGAGGACCGAAAGCGAACGTGTGGGCGCTCGTATGTTTACGTCAGGGCCGAAAAGCCGCAAGCCAGCAGCGGGAGTGGAATATATTCGGAGCTGCAATAGTGAGGGATAAATAATGCGGCGTTTGCAGGAGGCCCTCTCCCCACACACGCGTAAATCTCCCCCACTTCGCCGCTCAAATAATCCTTCAAAGCCATCCTGAGGTTTTGAGGGAATGATTGGCTTTTGTGTCGCCTCCCGTCGCCTTTTTCCTGCGAGCACCGGCGGCGTCTGTTTGCGGCGAGTCTATTCAGACTGCAGATCCACAGCAGAACGCCGCTATTAAATCACCACATTTAAGATGGCCGCCTCGACAAAGCCCTTCTCCACTTCTGAAAAGACCCGAGCCCGGCGCATTGTCACGGATCGACTGACGCGCTTAGCATTCCGCCGCATTTCCAATTCCGTGCCCTGCGCCTCTTCTGCGGGGAAAAAGCGGGGCGGAAGGCTGTCGCGGCCGAGGGAGGGTTGGGTTTCAGGGTTAGCGGAGGAGCGGAGCAGCTCTCGTCTCTGATCTCAGAGCTGTATGAGGCCATCACCGCTGTAAAGAGAATAACATATGGAAGGAAGGAAAAAAAAAAAAACACACAGTGTGCTTCGGAATGTTGCATTTTTCCCTCAACAGCTGCAGCGAACAGAACAGGGTCAACAGAAAGACAGTACAGGCAGAGTTACAGTATGGGGATGTTTGCGTTTGTCAGGTTGTTGTTTATCTCAATCTTCTTCTTAGCGTTTTCAGTAGTATAGACACTCTGTTTGTGCAAGCAAAAACATTAAACTTTAATAAGCATAGTTTTATGCGATGCATAAGTTCGGTAAACTACTTTTTCAAAACAGTAACGAATTTATATATATATATATATATATATATATATATATATATATACACATATAAATTTGATCAAAAATACCATATTAAATACAATATTAAATTTAAAATATTATTACCATGTTAAATAGCTATTTTGTATTTGATGCAAAGCTGGTATGTCATCATTAATCCAGTCTTCAGTGTCACAAAATTCTTCAAAAATCGTAAAATACTGTTTTGGTGCCCTTTTTTTTCCAGTTATTCTCAAAACGGTTCTTTTTTGTGTGTCATTACATATTTCCACTTTTAAAAAGGGCAAAGACAAACAGCATTTGTCTATTACAATAGAATCTTACATAACATAATACATATATGTGTATATATATATATATATATATGCATGTATACTTGATACCATGCTACTATTTCTGTCACACCGGATCAGTCTGCACGCAAACGAAGACCAAAAACTTACTGTTGATATTTTAGGCAATGTAATATGTATATGTGCACATTCAGTCCAACTAACTAACTAGTCAGTGCTGTAGATACGCCGTGCTGCACAATCCTACTACATTTCGTCTTGTTGGGTTTTTTGAAAGATGAACATGTCTCTCTCTGTTCATTAGCAGGCTACGTCTTAATGTCTGGAAAAGAAACAGCGACGCAGCAACAAATATATAATGAGCTTGACTTTTTCATCAGCAGCGAGCGTGTTTGAATTGCAGTCTGGGGGAATGCGCTCGAGTATATACTGTATGCATGGTCCTGGGCGTGCAATAATACGTGACGGCCTACACCTGCAGCGCGTCTCTCTCCGCAGTGCTTAAATCTATGTGAAGGATTCGTGCAAAACTATCTTTTGTCCTCCAGAAAACGCTGAAGGAGCCGCTCCGAGACACCGATGTTCTTTCAGACAATCGGCGCATTAATGTTTCAGCTTTTTTTTCTTTTCAAATGCACAATAATATCAGAAGTAATTTGAGCCGTCCCAGCATGCTTTGCAGTCATCGGGGGTTGTTTCCTTTGATCATTAATGTGCAATCCAAAGCATTTCAAAAGAGCTCGGAGCTTTTTCACACCGCTGGAAATGGATGCTAACGAGGCTGCCGACGAATGCGGTTGCACTGCGGTAAACGCTAAAGAACTGTTAATTAGCGGATGCCTGCTAATAGGCCACGCTGTCACACAATCGACGGCGCAACCCTCCGCCATCCTGTTTGGACCTTTTTTTTTGGGCCGTGATGCAAAACAAAACACTTCATTATGCGAGAAAACGGCACGTTGTTCAGCCCCGAATTCGTAATTGCGTTGTGCTTTGGCGAAGATGCACTAACACGCGGTGATAGACTTATTTCAAAGGCTTCGTGCTTTGATGCGGTCCTGAAATATGCATCGGCTTGTAGTCTGAGGTGATGCAAAGAGCCAAATTTCCGCCCCTTCGGGCCGAATGCGCTCCGTCTTTCAGTTGCACTTAGTAAGTAGATAATTTAGCTCTCATTAAGCATGGAAACAGGCCGAACGACACAATGCATACACACATGTATTATAATTAATTGATTAGTAAGTAAATGAATGTATTTATTTATTTATGTAAATATATACTTAAAATACATAAATGTTTTATTTATTTTTTAGTTTTAACGTGCATTTTTAATAGTGCAGTCACACTGTCATCTTATGATAATTAGAAATACCTTAGTTATTTATCTATTTTAACAAATTTATTTATTTATTTATTTATTTATGTCAATGTATATCCTACAAGCGTATAAATATATTTTATTCATTTTTAATCATTTTAATTTAAGTGTAGTCATACCGTAATCTAATAAGAAACACCGTATTTGTTTGTTGACTTATTTTAATGAATGTATTTTTTAAATTATGTAAACGTATTTTATTGATTTTTGTGCAATTTTAGTGCAGTCATGCTGTAATCTAATAAGAAATGCCACATTTATTTATTTATTTATTTATTTATTTATTTATTTATTTATCTATTTTTTAAAATTTTATGTAAATATATATTTTAAAACATTATTTTATTTATATTTACAGATTGAATGTGCATTTTTTCAATAGTGCAGTCATACCTTATTTATTTGATAGTATTTGAGAGTAAGAATACTATCAAATGTAACATTTTATATATATATATATATATATATATATATATATATATATATATATTATATATATATATTTATATATTATATATATATTTATCGAGATGATTTAAAAAGCCAAATTTCCATCCCTTCGGGCCGAATGGACTCTATCTTTCAGTTACACTTAGTAAGTAGATAATTTAGCTCTCATTAAATGTGGAAACAGGGCCGAGCGCCACAGTGCACTAACGCCAAACCTTTCAGCAGCTCAGAAAATGCAAAAAAAAAGGTTTTTTTCTGCTTTGAGAAGGACATGAAAGGTGGCGTGGTGGAGATGCCTCGCGTTTCGGGCCCTGTCCATCCCCGGGGACCGAGACTCATTAGCTCTTGACTTCAGAGCGGCCCGGTCCTGCTTCTCTGGCTCTCAGATGTGGATAGAAGATGCCGGACTGAGGGTCCGCGGGCCTCTTTCCATCCCCTCCTTCCTTCTCCACTGCTGTCTCTATCCCATCACCCCCCACTGTTTGCTCACTTTGACTGACAGCTGGTTGAAGTTCAAGGCGCTGGGAATACTGGTCTGCTCAGGGTTTACTGAAGGCGGTGAGGGGATGACAAAGGATAAATGTGAAGCGATAAAACTTTTAGTGCCTGGCTGATCAGAAGGTTAGTTCGCCGCTGTATTTGTAATGTTATGCAGTCCTATTTAACATTTATAGGCAAGTCCAGGTGGATGCGTGTTTGAAGATGTTTGCAGGCTTGATAAAGATGCTGCTTTGCGCTTTCAAGACGCTTTCAAATTGGTTATAACAATATGCATGCATGAACATGTCATTTGTATTGTTTCAGTAGTGATAGGAAACACCGAGGGAGTATTTCAGGCTTGTATTTTTGTGTGGCCTTGGGTTTTGCTCATTGCAGGGATGATCTGATCAAAGCTGCTGTGTGGCCTGAATCTCTTCCGCACAGTATAATGTTCTGTCCCTCATATATGAGCTATACGATGAAAGAACGGGAGTTCAAAGTGCTCTTATTAGGCCTCATGTGTTTTATTCCTCCAGCACGCGATGCCTGCAGAAAGATCTGAGTGCGCCGCTTATGTAACGCTCATCATACGTAGCCTGCTGCTTTACAGTGCTCCTATATCAGTTATTTCCAGCAGAAAGCACACTTGCGATTATCGTACAATCACGGCTCGAGTGCCGTTTTCGATACTAAACTGTCTACGAGTGCATGTTTAAGAGTCTCTGAATGCACTGTCTTACCTACACTTCAAAACAATTCCCTAAAATATATGGCTGGGAAAAACTGGGAGATGCGTTCTACCGTAAAAAAAAATACGGTAACGGCGTGTTTTGGTTTTACCGTTTTATGTTAAATTCAGCAAACACAAATTACGTGTTTGCTGGAATTCGAGCGTGACAAAATACGGTAACGCCGTTTTTGGTTTTACCGTTTTTTTGTTAAATTTACAGTTAAATACCGTATAGGTGGTGATGAGAAAGCCACACGATGAACCAAAGCCCGGTTTTTAATACGAACATGCACAGAACGTGCACGGTGTCTTTCACACAAACACCAAACGCCATCACGCTGAGAATAATTCAACGGAAATGTGCAATGAACGTTAATTTAGCAACATTAAATGCGACGTGCAGCCCTAATAAACATAACCGATAAGAAAAAACGTAGACGAAACGTAGCGATTTTTAAAGAAAAACCGTAAATGCAGTGGAATTCTGGGAACGTCACTTTACGCTTTACCTGTACATTTTACAGGAAATTACCGTTAACCATTAAACAGGTTTTTTTGTTTACTTTGTCTCGCGCTTTTATTTTATTGCTTTATTTTGCTGTTTCCTTCATACACTTCTGAGAACGATACATCAATAATAATTTTTTTCATGTAATATTTTCATACGAGTCGTATGTCTTTAAGCACCGTAATATTAACCGACGTTGATCAGTGTCGCAACTTGACTGATTCCAGCTCCAGTCGTTCATCAAAAATGTGCTTTTTTTTTCCAGATGAGAGTAAATATCATTCCATAACTTAATTCTGCCATGCCTTGGTCAGATACGGCCCTATATACCTTACACAATGCACACTCCGGGTTGCGCTTAAACAATACAGGCCCTTCTTACTGCCCCGCAGAGGTCGTTTACGAAAGCCTTGACTGACAGCCTAATTACCCAGTACAGCTTGAGCTCTCTGCTGCAGTTACGTCCTCAGGACGGACGGATGGACGGACGGATGGACGGATAGATGGATAGAGGAGGTGAATTTGTCCTCTCTCCGTCCATCCGGGCTGTCAGGGGACCCCTGAGTGCGTTTACACGCTCAAAGCGGCCGGGCAAATGGCCCAAGCAATCAAGCGCACAGATAAAACGGAAACAAATAATAGGTGAGGAGAGGAGAATTGCGAGCGTCCGCTGGGGCGGATAAGACAAATACGGGCCTGTGATTGAGCGCTGCATTCAGGCCGGCTCTGGCAGGCTTTGTTTGCTCCGATTCAGCCGGTGATGGGCAGGTCGGGGAATGTGAGGGGCTTTAACAAGACAGCTGCCGACGGGACGAGTGGCAGGGGCACTCTCAGCTGTCCGCTCGCAAAGACAAAAACAGGTCACATTCCTCAAGGACGTCGGTCGCAGGGATATTTTTGCCTGGCGCCAGTGCCAAGAACTCACCTTTAACCACCTGTTTAGTGATTTATTGGGGTTTTCTGATAATTACTCGTGCAGCGCTGTAATTAAGGACGTTAAACGGGCTCGCGGATGAACTCAGACGTCGGCGACCTGAAATCAGTTGAAGATAATCATGCTGATTTTTCTGCCTGTTGATTTGATAAAAATGCCATAATATTTATGCAAACAGCCGCTGTTGCTTATTATGTCAAAAAAAAGTTTAATGCAGTAATTAAAATATGGTAAGCATGCAATTAAAAATGATCTTTGCTCAAGCGAATAAGGGTAAAATATACCATATACTAATTAATTTTTACGATGCGTGTGAATTAAATGAAATACGTTATTTATGCTTCTCTTTTTTTGCCCATATAAACCATCATTTTAAACAGACAGACAGTAGATTCATCATATTTAATGCTTGAAATTAAACTATGGTAAGAATTTAATAAAAAAAAAAATTTGGTTCAAGAGAAAAGGCAGAAAGTATCATATTTTCCCCTAATCTTAACATCATTTTTTCTGCCTTTGATGTAGTTCACGATATTTCGTTTCAACCGAACAGCTGCTGTTGCTTGCTTGGATAATCTTTAATGCAAGAAATAAAGCGTGGTTCGATTTTGACAAGAAACTTCATTTTGCTTTAGAGTTTCGCAAGAAAAGGCATATAATATTGTCACCACAATGTTGTTATTAAATGTAAAATAAATCTGAATATGTTTTTGGCTTCTTTTTTTGATACGTTTCGCAATATTTATGCGTTTGGTCAAATAGGATACGTTTGAACTAAAACATTTTTAACATTTTCGAGCGTCGTTATAAACGAATCCTTTAGACTTCTGAATCAGTTTGAACCGACTCACACGAATGAATCAAACTTACCAATTCAATCTATTACTCAAGTACTTTTTTTTAAACATTTCTTCTTTTTTTTTTTATTTAATATATAAACGACTTTATATTCACCTATATTACGTGCATACAGGGAAAAATAAAAATTCGAACTAAAAATGATTGTAGCAGATTTTAAAACAACAAAAAGCTAATAAACCGAAATAAATGTAAAAAATGTAATATCGCTAATATTAGTGACATTCGCCAGGAGTTTCTGAATCAAATCTTTATTTAAACCAAATCCTGCATGATTTTTTGGGGTGTATATTCATATTAAAAGCTCTGTGCGTTTAATAAATGTTGCTCTCAGACGTCCACGTTCTATTGATTGAAGCTCCTTGTCGAAATCCAACAAGCGGAAGGTGAATCCCTCGTCACAGATCCTCCGCGCTCTTCTACAGGAATCCTAGCTTTAAAAACCAGACTGTCATTAACTTCAGAGCAGCTCTTCTGCACGGTCCACACCAAAGGCCTTGGTGAAGCGTTTCTCTGAACCTCTGATGAGTTTCGTCTCGTGGATGTGTCTGAAGGGGATGGAGAGGTTAGATGGAGTGCTTCAGGCCTGTCAGAGTTTGGTGTCGCTGTGAAGATGTTATTTTGGGAGAACACAGCCTGACATTATTAATGCTCCGTGAAACCATGATGGGGTTTTGAGACACGAGCCAGAAATAGAAAGCGCGGCACGAAATGGTTTGTTGAAACAGGAAAATATTTTATTATATTTTTGGTTTTTATTTCATTGGTTTTAATGTTGTTTTATTTATTTTTTTATTACTTCAGTATTTGTTTGTATCATATTACTTTTATTGTATTAAAACGTGTCTTTTATGTTGTAAGTTCCTTATTATTATTTTTTTTTACATTTTATTAATATCAATGCTTTTATTTTATTTTACTGCTTTATAATTTTATTTTAATTTATAATTTTTGTTTAGATATTTGCATGTAATTTTATTAGTATTTTACAATATTATGTTTAGTTTTTTCAATTTATTTTAAGGTGTTTTTATTTTTTGCCATTTGTTTACATCACTGTCTGGCAAAATTATGACATATATATGTATTTATTATGTATATTTTATTGCACACACATAAAGTATATATTTGTGTGTGTATATATATATATATATATATATATATATATATATATATATATATATGTGTGTGTGTGTGTATATATATATATATATATATATATATATATATATATATATATATAAAAATAAAAATATTAAATTATATGTATATTTATACATAATAAATACACATAGTACGCACATAAACAAAACTTTTATTTCTGATTCGATTCATCATTTGACAGCACAAATTTTCATATATTTTATAAAATGCACCACGTCTTCTAAGAAAAATATTAAATATACATTTTTTAAACGAACTCTATAACTCCATCTATCTCTATAAATATTTAAAAGAAAGGAATATATAATACTTGACTTTTTCCTCTCCAGAAGTGAAGGCATTTCAGATGCGTTAATACCGACTCTGATTTCCCGGGCTGTTTATCCGTGTTTGTTTAGCGGCGCAGGTATCTCTCCGCGTGATCACTTTGTAGACGGCTCATTTCGCTGGCACTTCATGCCGAGTCAGCAAACGCTCGACAAGCGATCCTCTTCCGCTCCAAACAGCATCAGTCACGTTATCTCCCTCTCCGTTAGCGCCGTTTAGACTAAACGAGCGTCTCCCGAAACGACAAAAATAAACCGCATTCGAATGCAAATCCCAGAAACGCTCGAACGTAAATAAAGGGAGCGGGCGTTTCCGGGCTAAGTCGGTTACGCGTCCCAGGTGACATTATAAATTCAGCTTCTTCTCCTTCTTTCTCGCTGCAGAGGTCGATCTCCGGCCACGAGGGAGCTCGCGTAATTGCGGCTGATGGTCGCGTGGCATTTCGGGGCGTCTTCGGGCGACCGAAAGGCCTCGTTTAATTGCCGCCGATCCCTCCGTCGCAAACGAACCGGAGGCCGTCGGCGAGACCCGACCGTTTTGCGCGGGAACCGGTTTCGGCCGGAGAAGAAGGCTTCGGCCTCTGCGCTTAATGAGCTTGCGTTGGAAACGCAAACGAAGGAAAAAGCAGTTTCGGACGTCTGGTTGTCTGGCTCGGGTCGTCCAGCTGGGCTCTGTAATTAATCCGAAGTCCCCCGCAGAACGTCAATACGTGTTCTCGGGGGCCGCTCGGCGCGCTCTTCGTCTCTCCGATGAGGAGAATTAGCGAGAATGTGTCAGGTGAGGGACGCCGAAAGGTCATTCTCTTCTTCCTGTCACGCTTTTAGAAAGCCCGTTAAAGCCGGAGCTCATTCAGAGTTCGGGTTTTCGCTTATACTGTCGCTCGCTGTCATTTCGACGCTCGCGGATGAAAGGTGAACGTTGTTAGAACAGCGACCCTGGAGTCGTAAGCAGCACACGGATAGTCAACGATACACTGTAGAGGTCAAAATAATCCAGTTTTGTTTTATGCCAAAAATCATGAGGATACGTTCCGTGAAGATGTTTCATAAATTTACTACCATAAATATATCAAAAAGTAATATGCATTAAGAACTTAAATTTTCTCAATATTTGTATCAACCTTGATTTAAAAGTTAAACTAAAAATGTAAAAATTGACTGTTATGTGAACACATTATATTTGAACGCCACAAAACATTCTACAATTAATCTTTGGCTAAATGCAAATTATTTTAGTATTATTTTATTGTTTTTTTTTATTTATGTATTATATTATTTTATTATAGTATTTAATTTTTATAGCTTATTTTTAATAGAAATAAAATTAATTTTTATTTAATTTATTTTTATTTAGATTTTATTTCCTGCGAACTAAATCAAATAAAATGTAATTTAATTAAATAAATGTTAAAAAATTACTCTTACAATACAGTTACACGTTTTACTTCTTATTTTTATTTTACTTATTTTAATTTGACTTTATGCGCGATTATGGCGCTTCAAACAGCCAATGCTTTCCAGGTAATGCGCCCGTTCTGGAAATGCGTCTTTAATGGCTTTAAAACGGTAGGATAATTGCAAAAAAAAGAGATTAATGGCCAGTTTGGTGGATTTATTTAATTATGATGGCAATAAATGCTCATAATGATTTATGGCTTCAGGAAATGTCGTGACATCACATTGACCGGTCTGTAGGAGACGTATCTAGATTTGGCTGACGTTCAGACCGTACGATGATGTGCCAGAGGAACTGACCACACGACTCATTCGCTTGTTTGATTTACTCTAAAAGCCGCCACCGTTCTCGTGCACCGGCGCCGAATGCGTGACCTGTTTGTCACTAATGATCTTAAATCATGAAGTCCGCTCTGTGTTTCTGTATGTAGGTGTCACGTCTCCTCGGTGGGTTTTTAATCAGGTCTTTATTGCTATTGAAGGGCAGTATCAGACTAAACGGCGTTCGGCGCCACCAGCTCAATCCAGACATGACTTCACAGCACCCGAAACATTTTATTTTAGTTTTTTTATTTCACTTTATATTTTATATATTATTATCGCTTTATTTTTAATATTTTTATTTCAGCTTCTTTTATTATTAGTATTATTATAATTTTATTTTCTATTTAACTTTTATCTGATTTTAGCATTTTACTTAATAAATGAAATTATTAAATGTAGAAAAATATTAGTATTTTTACTAAGTTGAGTTTTTATTTTGTTATTTCACTTTTTGTCTTTTTGTGTTTTATTATCATCATTTTAATGTTTTATATATTTATTTTAGTTTTATTATTTAACATTTTTAGATTTTATTTCAACTTGTTTTATTTTTATAACATATATTATTATATATGTTATATAATATTATATATTTAAATCTGTGTATTTTAATTTATATTGATTCAATATGTTACTTTACTGTCTATATTATTTTTTTATGTTAGTTTTATATTTTATTTTATTATAAATTTTTTATATATATATATATATATATATATATATATATATATATATATATATATATATATATATATATTTTTTTTTTTTTTTTTTTTTTTTTTTTTTTAATATATATTTATTTATTTATTTATTTATTTATTTTTTCGTCAGGCAAGTCCAGACATGACCTCACAGCACCCGAACTCTTTCTTAAACCGCACCAAACTGACCCAGACGCATTACGTTGGCTTTATCTCTGCGCTTTTTCAGCAAAGACGAAACCGCAAGACCACGCGCCGCGCACGCGCGCCCGTTCGGCTCGTTTCGAAGTTCCCCGACGCTCCCTAACGCTCGCCTCTTTAACTCCAGATCGGGGTGTCTGCGTGTTTGAAGCCGGTCTGGAAGCCGTTGCTAATGTCAGGCCGGGCACGCCGAGCTCAGCACCCCGATGATCTCTCATCAGCGCTCCCTAGAGGCACGCTTTGATTTCAATTAGGGGAGCGGGCGTTATCAGGCTCCTACCTCGAGCGCGGCAGTAATTAGAGGCGGGATAGGATCTGACGGGCCGCTCTGCATGCAGAAGCCGGCGTTTCATTAGCGCCGTCTCCGGTGCTGACTTCAGCACGCCAGCCCCGCTCCTCAGCCAACAAAGACTGTTTGAACGCCGCCGGTCTGAATCACAGCGGCCGACCGGAGCTGGTAATGGTGCCGTCTCAGCCTCGCTATCGCTATCTGTCATCCGCTTCTGAAAGGGAGGCTCCTCTTCGGGAGTTTTTTTTTTTTCCTGCAGACGTGGCACTTTCTGCGCAGATAAGAGCCTTCGACTTCAAGGGCTTGCTGTTTCGCTCTAGGTACATCATCATAAGGGAACTCCGGCTGTTTCGGTGCAGCATCTGAGCGGGATCGGTCGCTCGCCGCAGATGTTTTGCCGATTATCGGTTCGGTAAAAGGAGTCTTGTTAATGGCTGCCGAATGCAAAGAGGCCGAGGCGCTCGGTTTGACCCGTAATGGACGGACAGATATTTGCTGATCTGGATCCAGCTGTAAAATCGAGGCTTTGGCTTCCACAAATGGAGCGAGCTGAAAACAGATGCGTTTTCACACCGAAACTAAGAGTCTGTGTATTGTAACGGCTGTAAACTTGCCTCTAATGAGTGTTAAAATCTTTAACATCTCTTCTTCGCTGGCAGAGACGGCTAATCAGCGGCAAATCAGTCTCATCCGCGCAGATGTCGAGGACTGGCAACATGATGAGGCACGTTGGGTTTTTGCGTTCGCTCAGCTCCTTCGTTTCGTTTTAAAGGCGATTTTCCTTTTATTTGGGTTTAGTTCAGTTTTGTATTGTTAAAAAAAAAAAAATACAATTTTTAATAATAAAAATCATCACCATCATCATTAATTCATGTCAGTATTGTATTAAGCTTATTTTAAAATATATAGCATACTGAATATTAATTATCAGACAATTAAATAATAATATAATAATAATGACACATTTATATAAATATACTATTAATATATATTATGTTAATAGTTTGTTGCTTTAATTTATATTCTTATTTATTTTAATATTTAATAATAATAAATTAGCAGACATTTTAAAATAAATTAGCAAGCATTTAGATTGAATAACGAATATGCATCATTTAGCAATAATAATAAATTAAATTTAGCTTAATCATCATCAAATACAATTAAGTTAAAAATAAAATAGCGCTTCATTTTTGGTTTATTTTTATTGTATTTTTTTTACGTTGAGCTTCCTTCAATCGGTGTTCCCAAGTATTTTAATAATAACAAATAAATGATCAAATAAATAAATTTAGCAAGCGAGCACGCATCATGCACAATGGCAATTAATACAATTTAACAATGAACTAAAATAAAAGCAGATTTCAAATTGAGTAATTTGTAAATAGTTCTGGGTGTCATATAGCGTTGGGTACAGATGGAGAGGGTTGGCTGGTTCGTCTTCATCGTCTCCTGCAGCCGGTGACCTTCATCGCTCGTCTCTGTTAGCGTCACGGCGCTGGATCTGGGCCCCCGGCGCTCTCTTCTCTTATGCATCTCACATCGCAATTATGTATGTACCTGCCAGCGCTGCGTTCCTGCTCTCTCTGTTCATCCCGCCCTTCACGCGACCATTAGTGCCAGCAGCTTAGCGGGTTGTCCCGGAGCAAGGTGACACGGCACCAGGACGTCCGGCCCCGGACTCCATTAGCGCCGGCTAGCTCTCTCTATCCATCCGTACGCCGCTCATTTGTGGAAAGCATACCGAGCGCGCGCTTATTAGTTCTGCCGCCCACAAAGACAATAATGAGATCTCGGTCGCAATGAGATCGAACGCAGGACGAATCGACGCTTGGGTTCGGATTTTAGGAGAAATCTCAGTTTGGATCAAATTTGCCGAGACTCATAAACGGCGATGCAATTAATCGCAAAGCAAATGCATAACTTTGAGATTTTTTGGGTTGCAGAAATAAAAAAAAATGTCCCATTGTGCTTAGCTTTGCGATCAGAAGCAGGAGATCTCACTTGAGAAGAGATGAGTCTTTTCTTGAAGTCTTTTGAGAAGGTGATCCCGTCATGTATCATCATTTTAAATAAGTTCATAATGGACGATCTGTTAAATGTCTGAAACTGTGCTTCTGCTCGTAATCTGCGCCAAAGAGATCTCAGTTGTTGCTCGTACAAAGCAATAGGACTGAACGAGAAACACTTTGCAAATGGCTTTTTTGGAAATACTTGAATCAAGATGAACTTACTGTACAAGCAAAATGACTTAAGATATCATGTCTTGTTTTCTGTAAATCTTCTGTAAATTTATGGACTTGCCATACATTCAAAATATAATTCATTTGCAAAAACCGATCAATTAATATCATTATAATGCAAACTGTTTTGATTCAGTAATAATAATTGTAAAAATTCAATATGCGATAAAATACAAAAAAAATTCAAATGTAGTTTTTCCTTAAAACAAGCAAAAATATCTGCCAAAGAACAAAAAAAGGAATATTGTTCAGATATATTTTAGATATAGTTTATATATATTATTTATATATATATATATATATATATATATATATATATATATATATATATATATATATATATATATATATAGGATAAAAAATATACATTTATTTTTAATATTTTTTATATATATATTATATATATATATATATATATATATATATATATATATATATATATATATACATGCACATATATATAAAAACTAATTTTTTAAAATATTAAAAAATAAATATATATTTTTTATCCAATTAATATAATTATAACCGCAAACTGTTTTGATTCAATAATAATAATAATTGTAAAAAATCAACTAATGCAATAAAATACCCCAAAAAAACATGATAACACAACACAATAAAAATGAAAACAGGCTTATCTTTAATTGTATACAAGAATCTCTGCCATCGATATATACATATGATCTCAAAGATTACTCATTTAATTCTCCCAGGTCCCAAACGATCTGATTCATTGCTCGTATTTGTTTACTCCAAACAGTTTTGTCAAACTGCGAAAGCGCTACGAAGGCAGATGAGAATGTACTCGGTCTGATTAATCGCGCAGCTCCCGGAGTGCCGCGGTTGAACTCGAGAGCGCTCGAACGCCGGCAGACGGTGGAGAATCAAGCAAGAGAGAATCCGCGAATCCTAACACGCTCGGGTGGCTTTCCTTTAATGCGTCCGATTCCCCGAAGCCCCCCCGCGTCGGGCCCGCGTCTGTCCGTTTGCACACATTCCTACAGCGCCGTCACACCCGGGCAGGGTGATGAATTACTTTTAATAAAGCAAACACAGTTGTTTCGTGTCCAGATCAATCTTTCCCTCGGTTGCCATGCCAGCCGTTGTCGCAAGTAATTGCCTAAACCCCTCGCCGTGTGAAATGGGGCTCTTTCGGAAGAAAGCTGAACTCGCGGCGGCCTCAATTTCCTCCTCCAGTGCACTTTCCGAGCCGCGGGGGACCGGCGTCGTTCGTCGCTCGCCGGTGTGGGTTCTGCGGTTCCTGAGAGCGCGCGGGACACGGACCCGTCTCGGACCGCGGCCCTGGAGCGCTCGTCCCTCGGGTCTCCGGCCGGCACGGAAACACACTCGTTTGTCTCGTTTGAAACGCTTGCGAAGAGCAGATTAATGACGTTTGATTAGCTTCCCACAGGAACCCAGATTAATATTCATGCAGATTAGCCCTGTTATTTTGGGCTGCGCCTTCATGCTATGAACAGTTGGTGACGGCAGTTTCAATTAAGGTTTGTTGTTTGCTTTGTAGCGTCTTAATCTCCCTGCAGGTGGACCGCCTTTAAGCACATCAGAGGTGCGCTACTTCTTAATATTTTTATGCACAGTGACCAATGCTGAGAGCCAAATGTTGGATTAATGTTCATGTTATAGCGTAAAAATGACTTTTGATGATAAAAAAATAATAAGGAGTTCATTTTAAGCAATATTATCCACTTTTTGTTATTAGTTGTAGAAGTAGTAATCGTTTGAATTAAAGCAATAACAAATATGTTAATTATAAGAGGTATATAATCGCTTTTAGTGATATTATTGCATATCAATTTTTAAGAATATTTAAAAAATGCAATATATTAGTATTTATAAGCATATTTTAAGAACGATTGAAGTTAGTTATGGTATAAAACATATTATTTTAAACACAAAATATATAAAACAAAATAATATTTTACACAAAATATTTTAATAGTAAATATTGCTTTTATTGATTATTAATTATTATTAGTATTAAGTGGCAGTTATTTAGTTATAATAATGGTATGTAATATAATATATAATAATAGTAGCAACAATAATAATACTACATAATAGTTGTAATACTAGTGACGTTACTATTATTATTAGTTGTTGTAAATGCTATTTGGATTAAAACAATAACACGTTTTATTAATAACAATATTGTTTTTAGTGATATTAATTTTATTACGTTACGGCTATAAGCATTTTTTTTTATAAATCTTGCTTTTAATAATATTACTTTTAATAAAATGTATATTACTTTATTTTTAGATTGCTTTTAATAAAATGTATTTTTTTATTTGAATATTTAAACTTAATTATTTTTAACTCAATTTTAAAAAGTAAACTAGTACAGCTGTTAACATTATTTATAAATAATTTATAATAATAATAATAATAAATATTATTTGTGATACTGGTGATATCATTATTATTATTTTTACCGGTTTACAAATATTTTTGAAGGTGTTATCCATTTGTAAAATTATTTAGTCTACAAAAATTTATAAAATTATTTAGATCTAAATGATAACTATATATTTCATAATTAATTCTCGGGACTGTGAAGTGTCATATGTTGTTTTTCGAAGATTAAGAGACTTCTGGAACAGTGTGCGCTGATAAATCGTAAGTTAGATCAGGAATATGTAATAAATGGTGACTATTTAGATTTTTATAGTGATGTGTTTTTCTTTTTTAAAAGACAGGGAAACAGGGAAAACCGGGTCGACCCTCGGGAACGTTTTCCATGGCAGACGAATGTCAGCCGGACGACTAAGACCAAGTCTATTGACTTGCTAAAACCCAGAGTCTGCGGAGAACTTAGTTAAATTAGCGGTTCTATATTTAAACCGCTGCATGTGTTGCGAATTAGGCTGCATTTGTCTGGTAATCGCATGGGAGATCTGCGCTCGAGCATTCCAGGCTAGCTGGAAACAGAGCTGCTGGACAATAACCAGCCGTGAGGGGCGAATATTTCCGGATCGCCTGTTTACGTGTTAGTGGACGCACAAACTAAACATCTGCTATTTTAGTGTCCCTCGGTTTCCTGTTTCTCGGTGTCACTCAAGTTCAGTTTAGCGCTCTGTGTTTGTAATCAACTCGCGGGCGGCCATGTTGTGCTCCGGGTTCACAGCTCCTTATATGTAGCGGCTGAGAGTGAATCATGCTCTTAGGCCTCGGTAGTATTTGGTAATATTCCGCATTCAGACGGAGATCTCCTAGCAAACAAATTCCATCATTAAACAGCTTTGTGCAGTTTTCCAGGGCGTGTTCTGAGCGCTTGTTAGCATGTCGTGAGCTTACTAGGTTGTCTAAGGTAGTTGACGTGTTGCTGTGAGATCGCTAGGATGTTCTGTGTGTCTTTAGGAAATTGCACGTTGCCGTGTGGTTTCTGGGGTGTTTGGTTGTTGGTGTGCTGCTTTGAGGTTGCTAGGTTGGCTCAAAATGTTGCTAGGGTGTTCTTTGTGCTAGTTTGAGTGTCGTTATGAGGGTAGTTGATGGGCGAGGGTGCTCTATGTGGTTGTTAGTGTGTTGCTTTGTGGTTACTAGGTGCTTTAGGTGGTGTTGCTAGGGTGTTCTTTGTGCTTGTTTGAATGTTGTTATTAGGTTGAGTTTACGAAGTGCTTTAGGTGGTTAATACGTTGCAGTGGTGCCGCTAAAGTGTTCTTTGTTGTTATGAGGGTGCTTTAAGTGGTTAATACATTGTTTTAGTGTTGCTAGGGTGTTCCGTTTGGTTGATAGCATGCTGCTTTTAGGTTACTAGGTGTTTTAGGTAGTTAATACATTGCTATAGTGTTGCTAGGGTGTTCTTTGTGCTTATTGAATGTTGTTATGAGGGTGTTTTAGGTAGCTGATGTGTATTTAATGCGTAGGTAATGTTTTGGTTTTCTGTGTGGTTGTTAGTGTGTTGCTTAGAGGTTACTAGGTGCTTTAGGTGGTTATTACGTTGTTGTTGTTCTGCTAGGGCGTTCTTTGTGCTTATTGAGTGTTGTTATGAGGGAGTTGTAGGTAGTTAATATGTTGTTATATCATTGCTAGGGTGTTCTGGGTGGTTGTTTTCTGTTAAAAAGAACAGCATATGCCGGTTAGGTATGTTTTGAAGCTGGGATGCTGGTTTAAGCTGGTTTATGCTTAAACCAGCAAAGGACCAGCTTAAACCAACTCAAACCATTAACCCAGCTTCAAAATATACCTAACCAGTATATGCTGTTTTTATTCCAACAGGGTTAACGTGTTGCTTTGAGGTTGCTAGGGTAGTTAATACACTGCTATCGGGTTGCTAGGCTGTTCTGCGCGGTTGTCATTGTGTTGCTTCGAGTTCACCAGGTGATTTAGGTGGTTAATATGTTGTTATAGCATTGCTAGGGTGTTCTGTGTGGTTATGACATTACTGGGAGGTTTTACCTAGTTAGTGTTATGGGGTTGCTTGGATAATCTGTGGTTGCTATGTTGTTTCTAGGGTTCTGTTCACACATCGATAGTGCGTTCTAGGTGTTTGTCAGCATGTTTCTATAAGGTTGTTTTAGGTGTTTGTTAATGTTTATTCGATGTTTTGATTGATAGATACCTCTATCAGGCTAACAGCCTCTGTCTGAGAGACTGTTAGCAAGTCGCTAGGCCTTCTGGGTGAATTACTGTCCCGGTTTGGCATGTTTTAGCATCTTTCAAGTGAAAATCGTGAGCGCTAAAGGGTACTGTTTGAGTCCTTTTCCTCAAGTAGAGCAACGGTCCTTGACTTAGCAAATAGCTCTGACTAATGCTAACGCAAGTGTGGATGCGGTGATTGTTTAAAATGCTAATCCCGTGAGCGGCTCCATGAGAATTGGTGGTGATTGTTTTATAATTAAATCTAATTAAGGTTAATAAAGTGGATGAGAGGTGAGACCGCGTACTGTATGTGATGTAAAAAGGCTCGATGACTTCACAGAAACGCCTGCAGGCTTTTTCCTTCTGAAGGATGTGTGCTGCATCTTGACGTCGGGGCTCTCAGCTAAGATAAAAGTCAGCGGATTTCGCCCGATCTGTTTCGGCTCTCAGCGCTGCTGATGTAGCTCTCTCGGCTCTCTAAAGTCTTTTAATTCCCACATTTATGTTTAATACCGAATTCATTTTTTAACGCGCCTCCTTTGTAAGGAGACGTGCTGCAAAGCATCCCGCAAAGATTTCCGCGAGTACGAATGAAAAAATGAAACCAGAATGATTTGGGATCTTCAATGAGGCTTTCGTATGGAACAGAGAGAAGTCCTACATGTTTAAAGCTGATCTTATTCATCATTTACTGCATTACTCTCTTTTTTTTTTTCTCTGAGCCTTTGCATTAACGTTCTTGAAGGTTAAGATGAGGTTAAGCGCGCTGACACACTTATGCAGAGCGTTGCACACTTTCCTGTTTTTGGCAGTAATTTTATTCTGCACAAGCTAGAAAAACAAGCCAAGGCTCTTAAGAAACAGCTTGAAAAGTTGGCACTACTTTCACAAGATGCGTGTCAAAACAAAAATTTAAGGGGTTTCATTTGATTTTAGTCATGTCGTGTCGTGCAGGCAGCTGTACATGGCAAAAAAAATCTGCTGATTATAATGAATCAATTGATTCATTTTAGGTGAGCTCATTTGAAAGGATTCACGCTAGTGATACAATAATAGCATTTAGGCGATAATCAAACACCTAAACTGAACTAAAATCTGATTGATTTTAGTGAATCATTATAGTGAATCAATTGATTCATGCTGGTGATTCTTGTAAATTGTATAATAAAATTAGCGCTGTCACTAATTAATGTTTGTGTACCGTGTATATTTATTATGTATATATAAAAAAGATTTATTTTGCATGCGTTTCATCCCGAATAATCATTTCCCAGCACTAAATAAAATGCATTTAGGCAATAATCAAACACTTCATGTACTTTTAAGTGAATCCTTTGAGTAAATCAGTTCATTTTGGTGAATTCATTTTTAAGGATTCACGTAAATAAAAAAGCATTTAGGCAATAATTAAACTGTAAACGATATAATGGTAGCTTTTTGTTATTGTGAATTGTACTGTGATAATAAATCCTGTTTCGCAGTGTACGCACTCTGCAAAAGCCAGGCCTTTTTGAAACAAGCTTGAAAAGTTGCCACTTGCTTCCCGACAGACTTGCATCAATCGCTGAACACGCTTTGATGGTCGCGCTGTAAATGCATTCAGTTGCAGTTTTGCAGCACTTCCACATTCACGCCAGACAGTGTTGGTGTAGCCGCCATCTGGCTTTGATTAATGCATTTAACAATCAATAAGTGAAGCATCTGCTAATCTGCAAAGCTCCACTCCGCCATAGTCGCCCGCATTATGAACGCTCTTATTCCCCATGAACGCTAGATTTGATGATCAGAACGTGGCACCGACTCATTTCCACATCAGTCCCGAAACAAGAAGTTCTGGCATCAGAACCGGCGCAATTAGCATCAGCCCGCACTTATCTGTCACCTGCCGCTCGGATGCTGATTTCAGACAGGTGTGATTACAATAGTAGGCTTCTTGGGTGCGCGTTCGGGCCCATCATTGTGCAGCGTGAGGAAGTTGTGACAGGCGCTGAATGCCGAACGCGCAGCATTGATTACGGTCCTGAAGTGTGACCTTTTTCCGGCGCATCCCTTCACAGTTTGATGCGGATCGTGGATCGATGGAGCGTCTGTGATTGCACAGTAAATGCATTTCGGCCCGCCGGCCGAGATACGGTTGGATATGGACGTCACTTTTTATATGTCGCTAACTTCGATATGTGCAAAAAAGTGTTTTGGGGGGTTTTCGGAGCGACTCAATGAACATGCCGCTAACTTAACTTGACAGTAGTTTCACTAAATTGTTGCGTTTATAATTGTTTTGTTATACACACAACTGCACGCGACGCAAGCCGAAGAATCAAAAGCCTCTTAAACTGTGAAGTCTGATTCGTTTTAGTGACTCTTTAGAGTAAATCAGTTCATAATTTGTATAATAATAGCATTTTGTCAGTAATCAAACACCTCCTGAACTGTTGCTTGTGATTCATTTTAGTGAATCATTAAAGTGATTCTTTTTAAGGAGTTCGTATAAATAACATTTAGGCAATAAGCAAACACCTTCTAAATTGTTCAATCCGATTCATTTTGGTGATTTTAATTGTATTTTAGTACATTAGCCTTTTGTTGTTGTTGTTGTGAAACATTTAGTTAAGTGCTAGTATTTGTCACTTTGTTTCCGTTATATATAATTATGGCACATTTATGTGTTTATTAGATGTGTTTAGTGTGAAATTGAAATTAAGTTCAGTGTTTAGCACTCTAATTAAGATCCCAATTGTTTTTCTGCCGGGTAAATGCTTGAGAATTAATTGTTTGTATATAAAAAGTTGCTCGTATCATCTGATATTATTGAAAATATATCAGCTCACCTAAATAGATTGAGTGCAGTAGTTAGTCACTATGTAAAAAGTTAGCTTGACTTGTAACATATGAGCATCTTGTCCGTGTTTTTTAGTCTAGGACAGTAAAGCAGTTGTTGTCATGTCAGCAGTAGTGTTTATGGTCATAACCATCGTACACGACTGGTCATTACCGCCATAAAGCACGTCACTGGACAAGTTAGCCATTAAATATCTGCACAAATGGCCTAATGAAGTTTTTCAGCCTCGTAATTATTCGGTCCTCTTTGTAGTTTGTGTAAGTCAGGTGATTAGCGGCACAGCGGAGTCTGGCTCAGTAATTAGTCCTAAACAGCCTCGTTTGCTTCATCTCTTCATCACACTTTTCTGTCTGTGTTTTTAGCCAAAATCACAGCAGGTGAGGTACTGGAGGGGGCGAGCGTTGCCAGGCGAGTGTTGCTAGGCAGCCGGTGGCTCCATCAGGGGGCAAAGTGTACCTGTCTGAAGGAATGATGTCTGCTAAGGGCGCTTGGGTACAGATGGATTTTACAAGAGCACAAATTGTGTCATATTTCATTGAAAATTCAAATAAAAAACTAAACGTAATGAGCTTAAAGACCATTTTTTGTATCTTATTTTATAGACATTTTGTGCGTAAATAATACATAAAAGTATCTACATTCTGTAAAATATAAAAATTATTATTATTATTATTATTATTAAATATATTTATCACATCATATATGTTGAATATAATTTAATACATGTTATATATATATATATATATATATATATATATATATATATATATATATATATATATATATATATATATGTTATATATATATATATTATATATATATATATATATATATGCATATATATATAAATAATGCATATATATATATATATATATATATATAAATAATGCATATGTATTTACATACACATTTATGCAATCTCTCACAATTATGTTTTTAGTTTACACTTGTTATATTCACGTTCATATGTTTTTTTTTAGATTAAAATATTTCATTTTGTATTTTCATGCGTATATGGCTAATAATAATTGTATATGCAAAATATTAGTAAAATATTGAAAAGTTTTTCACAGTGCGAGTCTATAGACATCTGGTCTCACACACATTGCTGTTAGTGTGAGGAGATCCATTTTAATTCAGCACACGTTCGAAGCTCGTAATGCACCGCAAAGAGCGCCGCTGTTCGAGTTTTCAATTGAAGTGCTCAAAAAACGTCTGAATCACGGCGGGCGGTCTTTGCGGGATTGAATCATTTTTGTTTTGTCACTCATTCTGGTGGAACCCTGAAAAAAGCGGCGGCTCTTCGTTCTGAATGCAGAAAAACTTGTAGAGCTGAAGGAAGCTCAATGTGTCACGCGGCTGAGAGGTGTGTTTGACAGTCTTCCCAGTGTTATGTCCGTGGTTATGATTATATGAAATTGACTGTGGATGGAGCGTCACATTTAAGATGTCAGGTGCCGGCGCAGCCAGACGCCACACTTGATCAGAGCGGTTGCGTCTCCATATGCCAACCCGGCTTAGATCAGTCATTCTCCAGCAGTCCCTGAGAAACAACACTGGATTGACACGCACCGGAGAACTGCATCATCTGATGGATGCGGAGCTCTACTCTGTAGAATTGAACTATTTCTAGTTCCGATCACTTAAAGATGTTCTTTAAAGATACTTGGGTCGTCAAAAGAAATTGCAAAGATTATAATGCCAAACTTTTTTTTTTTTTTTTTCAACGCTCCTCCTCCCTTCATTGGTTGATCAAACTAATATCCCCGGCCCCAAACTCTAATCATTGGTTGAGTCGGAGTCACTGATGTCAGGCCGAAAGAAAATAAACAGAGCGACTCGCTTTAACATTAAGCAATTTTATGTTCCATTAAAAACTGTTTTGTAATTCTGAAGAGGAAAATAAGGTTGACCTCATGACAACAGCAACAACAAAAAACATTGATGTTAGTATTTTAATGGATTCAAACTGATATTATGAGTTTGAGATTGATTTATTATAAAGAACCAGTTCATAAGAGTCTCTTCTAACCTGTTATCTGAAACACTTCTATGTTAACACGAATAATAACAGATCTTTTAAATAAGCGAACAAAATTGGATTTAATAATCAGTGCTTATATATATATATATATATATATGTGTGTGTGTGTGTGTATATATATGTGTATGTATATATATGTATATATATATATATATGTGTGTATATATATATATATATATATATATATATATATATATATATATATATATATATATATATATATATATATATATATATATATATGTGTGTATATATATATATATATATATATATATATATATATATATATATATATATATATATATATATATATATATATATATAGTACACAAACAATAATGCGTTTGGTAAATTAATCTTAAGTGTTTTTGTTTTATTTATTATAAATAACCACACAATAAAATTTATTCAATATTTTCCTGTACATTCCTTCTGCCTCTAGATTTTAAAAAGAAACCGTATTAACGCTAAACAAGTTGCTTCATCAATGATTGCTTGAACAGTTACTTAATGACCGAGCGAGTTCTTCAGGAATCAAAAAAAGCCTCTTTTTTTATTGATTCATTAGTAAAAACCAGCTCATAAGAGTCTTTCGAACAGAAACAGTTTGTGTTGTATTGATTTTGTTGCATGCGACACAAAAGAAATATGTGTTATTGTCTTCTGTTTATGCTCTTTCATTCTCTAACTCACAACTCGGGTAAAATGAAACATATTTTTTTTTCTTTTCAGCATGACATTCTGCCCACATCAGCACAAGAAAGCTCATGTTCAAGAAGCATTAACGGATCTGAAGATCATTAAAATCCTTTGTTTTTTTCTAAACGCCTGCTTCGTTCAGACCAGATTGTGGCAGCTCTGTGTTTTTTTTTAATCCTCTTTGCACGTAATGGGAAATTAAATACATAAAGTTAATAAAGTGAAATGAGAGGTGGAGAGATTGGCGTTGCGTTAGCGGGAATGAAAGCGACGCCGGATGAAATCGCAGCGCCGTCGGCATCTGCGCTGGGAATTCAGTGCGCTAATCGACCAATTAGAGCTTTCGGATTCGGCGGGGAGACGTAACGCGAAGCCCGGCCTGTCGTTTAATCAACTTAATTCTAATTTAAAACCGGCGGAGTGCGAGCGCGCTGTTTGCTGACGTCGAATAATTACGTATTTGTTTCACTAAAAGAAAAACACGTTTGCTTTAAAACGGCGTTACGGAAACGGGCTTGAATCCCAGCCGTCTGAAACAAACCCCTGAATCCATTTGCCTTCGGGCGGATATCGACGTCGCGCGTGTACGTACAGCGGCCGAGCGCGTCCAATCGCGGCGCGGCGGGCCGTATACAAAGAGGCAATTAATATCGAGCCGAGCACGGTGGCCTGCGACGTCCTATAATAACATGGTTAGACCAAAGGTTAATGTGCTGAATTCAATATGCGTCCCCATTCGTTTCAATGAAGCTGTCCGAAAAAAAGAGAGGTAGTCTGTAATCAAAGGGCTCGCCGTGCAAAGTGAAATTAATTATAGGGGCCCTCATAAATTCAATGTCATGTCTTAATCTTCCGCCGGTCCCCTCCCAGCCGTTATCAGCTCGGCTGGAAGTGGGCCGCACGCTCGGGCCGATCTAATAAACGGCTGTGTGAGATGATAATTGTGAATGAGCTTTATGTCGGCGGAGATGTGAGGCCGCTCGGACCCGAGAACCCTTTAGTCAGACGCCAAAAACGACGGTGTTTATCAGCCCATCTCCCTCACGGTGAATATAGAGAGGGCATTATGCGTTCTGGAAGCGAACTGCTGTGATATTTAATACAGTCGACGGGGTCTGGTGTGCATCGCGCCGTCAAAATGACAGCAGCCTTTTTTGAAAACGCGAATGCGTGCGTGTCTGAGATACGACTTCTGCATCAGCGCGAACGTTTGCTGGAAACGCACTCGCCCTCAGATCGTCCCGAGATGTTTGCCATTCAAGATTTGGAGAAATCTATCATTGCATCGCTTGGTCAACGATGGATGCTCTGCAGAATGAGTCCATACAGCTGATAAAAACATCACAATAATACACACCACTCCGGTCCGTCAGTTAACGTCTTATGGAGCGAAAAGCTGCATGTTTGCACGTTAAGACACTTATTACATCAAACCGGCATTTATAAAAAAGCTTCTTCCACTGAAAAAGTCGTCTGATTTGAATCTGCACAGATTTCTAAAATGTAGAAGATTACTTTTATGGAAAATGATGGTTTGAAGTTTCCATTTTTCTCTTCACAAAATGTGAACTGATAGACTGGAGTGCTGTGGATTATTGCGATGTTTTATCAGCTGTTTGGATTCTCATTCTGACGGCACCCATTCGCTACAGGGCATCCATTGATGAGCAAGCGATGCGATGCTACGTTCATCCAAATCTGTTCTGATTAAAAAACAAACTCATCTACATCTTAGATGGACTCAGCCTGATTGCGTTTTGATTTTTGGCTGAACTATTGCTTTAAACATCCTAAACGTGTTTGTATATTCATGTATTTGAGGTTTTTTCCTGTTAATTTTCGCAGTAAACAGATGTGGCCCGGTCAGTGTCTTTGGGATTTTTGCAAAAAAACAGTGCGGCTCTCATGAGCAAAATGCATGATTTGAATAATTGTTCATGTCTACGTGTTTCACACAGGTTTAACCCCGAGCGCTTTTGATTAGAGGATCTCTTGTCCATTAAAGACGATAACAACACTAACGTGCTTCCTTCTGGTTCTCTTTCTACAGGCATACTTCCGACAGGGTGTTGCCCTTCAGTACCTGGGGCGTCATGCGGACGCCCTGGCCGCCTTCGCCTCGGGACTGGCGCAGGACCCCAAGAGCCTGCAGCTTCTGGTGGGAATGGTGGAGGCCGCCATGAAGTCCCCGCTAAGAGGTACATCTAAAACCGCCCCTGTGGTGCCATTTTAAAGCCCCTTGTATTGTTTTGGGGGTCTCCTTCAATAGGTTTTTGTTTCCTGATTGCTAATTTTCTCAAACGATTCCTTTTGAAGCAGTTGTAAGATTCAGTCTCTCTCTAAACCCCTCCCTTCAGTGAGCCTACTCTGTTCTGATTGGTCAGGTGGCCCAATCTGTTGCGATTGGTCCACCCCCTAAGGCAGTCGTGTTTGTGGGCGGGGTCAAGCTTGTTCGGGCCAGCCAACGTGCAACATAGGCGAAAATTACGCTCTGACATATAGCAGAAGTGATTCGTTTGAATTGTATAGAGTCGATTCTTTATTTTGGGGGACAGTAACTTTCGTTGCAGATCGTTTACATTCACATACAGCTACTGCAAGAAAAAATGGCATAATAGTGGCACTTTTAATATATTAAAACCTCTTTGTGAGAACATTAGCGAAAGCTGTTCACAAGCCAAACGCTGAGTAGGAAATGATGTTTGCGCATATAATCATTTCAGACGAACAGGGAGTGAAAGCCAAAGTTGCGGCATGCTGTTTCGGGCTCCACTGATGTAGATTCGTCTGTAATGAGCGTGATAATGAGGGTTCGGGATGCGTGATGAGCATCCGTATTGTATGTGAGGTGTAGGTGCAATTTTTCGGATCGTATGTGACTTGCCCGTTTAGCATTTTTATGCACTGAATGAAAAACTCTCCGTTTTCTGCTAGCGACAGATGACAGTAATGTTGTGTGACAGAATTATACTGACAAAAGGTAAGAAGGAAAGGGAAGGACGTGGCCTTTAACCCATTCAAGTGAGTAATGTAAGTCTGAAGTGTAAAATAGCGAACATATTTTACACTGAAATAACAAACTGTGTGCGCACACACGCACACACACACACACCCACACACACACACACACACACACACACACACACACACACACACACACACACACACACACACACACACACACACACATGATGATCTATCTATCTATCTATCTATCTATCTCTATCTTTTGATCTATCTATCTATCTATCTATCTATCTATCTATCTATCTATCTATCTATCTCTATCTTTTGATCTATCTATCTATCTATCTATCTATCTATCTCTATCTTTTTTGATCTATCTATCTATCTATCTATCTCTATCTTTTGATCTATCTATCTATCTATCTATCTATCTATCTATCTATCTATCTATCTATCTATCTCTATCTTTTGATCTATCTATCTATCTATCTATCTATCTATCTCTATCTTTTGATCTATCTATCTATCTATCTATCTCTATCTTTTGATCTATCTCTATCTATCTATCTAATCTATCTATCTATCTATCTATCTATCTATCTATCTATCTATCTATCTATCTATCTATCTATCTATCTATCTATCTATCTTTTGATCTATCTATCTATCTATCTATCTCTATCTTTTGATCTATCTCTATCTATCTATCTATCTATCTATCTATCTATCTATCTATCTATCTATCTATCTATCTATCTATCTATCTATCTATCTATCT
>NW_025048050.1:262500-267500 GCF_018831695.1 Puntigrus tetrazona | reverse complement strand
TGGCAAAGCCTCTCGACAGAAGAGAGGGAAGCGGCGAAGAGAAAGAGAAAAGCGTCGAGAGGAAGGAAAGATAGGCACCCAGAGGCTCATCATTAAACCTCCTCTCCGCGTCGGGCTGCATAAGCACTTCTGCGCTCTTGTTTATCATGCCCGTGTCTGCTGTTAACTAGATTCACACACACACACACACACACACTCACTTCCGTCCCCAAGCCAAAGAGTTTCTCGCCACTCCGATTTATGCGACTTGTAAAAGTGTCAGGCTGAATGCAATTACGCGATACGAATGTGCGCGACAAACCCGGCGGAGTGTTTGTAGCCCGCGGCAGAGGACGTTCACGCCTGTCGGCTACACGAGGAGAGGGAATTAAACCTGTCGGAAATCACTCAGCGTTCCCGAAGTGTCGCTTTACAGTGCGCTGAATTCGACTAGATTTTGTATGTCGCAAGAAATACAGTATAGCGGATAATTATACCGTAAAAACTGGTTTACGTGTGAAACTGGAGCACAGAACCAGTCTTAGGTACATTTAGGGGTATATTTGTATCAATAGCCAAAAGTGCATTGTGTGGGTACTGTAAAGGCATTTTATGCTATTGTTTATTTGTTTTCATAGTAGTATAGTGTTATGCATTGCTGCGAACAACTTTTAGCACGATTTTCGCGTTTTTAGGGGTTTTTTGCACCCTCAGATTGAAGATTTATAATTCTCAATTTCAAAAAATGTACGCTTCTGGCCGGTTTTGGTTAGTCGAGGGTCATACATAGTTTACAGTAACTTTCTATTTCGTGTAAACGCTGTTCTCTAAAACTTTATATTCATCAAATAGTCCTGAAAAAAGGAGGTTTTAGACAAATTTTAGGCAAACGACAGCCTAGTTATGCTGGATTCGCTCAGACAGTATCTAATTTTGTCAGATTTGCCAACAAAAACTGTTTAATTAAATGTCTAATTATGTCTGCTTCTATAAGAAATTGCAATTTGGTCCAATTTACCGAAAACTGTTTAATGTTGTAAGAGTTTTCTCAGAAAATGACAAATTTTGTGTGATTTACAACTAAAACCGTTTGTTCTTGACAGATGTAGCCAAAAACATTTAATTAAATGTCTAATTTTGTCCGAATCAGTGAGAAACCGTCTAATTTTGTCCAATTCATCACTGAAAAACTTAATCTGATTTACCAACAAAAACAAACAAAAAAAAATGTTCGGAAAAAGTCTAGCTTTGTCCAATTGACCACCACAAATGGTTAAATATTGTAAGATTTAACAAACACAGTCATTTTTGGGGGTGGTTTAGATAAAGCGAAAAACGACCCAGTTTTGTAAATGTTTTCAGAAAATGTGTACTTGTTCCTGATTTATCACCAAAAACTCAATTTTTTCCAATCTATCGCTGAAAAACTGATTGATATGCTCAGATTTAGCAAACAACAACCCAGTTTTTTTTCAGTTTTCGCCTAGAAAATGTAATACTTAATCGGATTTGCCAAAAAAAATCTAGTTTAACCGAAAGCGGCCCAATTCCTTTGGCATGCAATGGCAAACTGTCAAACGTTTTCCCGAATTTCCCTAAAAATAAACGATTTAACATTCTCAGATTTAGCAGTTTCGTCCTAAAATTTTGCTATTTCCAATTGAACTTAATTGTGTCCGATTTACCGTGCAAAGCAAACTCAAAACGATCGATTACGGGCAGTGCGCGAACCGTTTTCTCGCGCCGATAGTTTCTGATTGGCCGGCGTGGCGTTCCAGCTGTGCTGAAATACAGCGTGTGACGTGACAGAAGACGTTTGTGCAGAGCCGAAGATGAAACATGCTGAATTGGCTATCAAACACACCCAGAAGGACAGTAAGAAATATACTTCACAGATACGATACAGAAGAACGAGAGAAGGGCAGATAAAAATGGCTCTTTGGAGGTCCCCGGGGGCAGCGGGTGACACTCGTCTGTGGCCCGTCGTGATTTATGACAGTGTGTGCGTTTCACTCTTTAACTGAGTCTCCTTCCTCCGGCGGAGGTCACCTCTGCACATATGGCGCGCTCGTAGCCCGGCTCTCGAAACCCTAGCGCGTAGGGTTTTTTTTTTACAAACAAGCATTTCTGAGGCGAACCTTTTAGCGAGTAACTTCCAGAAGTAGGAGCGTGCGGCGACGATGAATAATCACCTCAGCCTGCGCAAACAAAAGCCGTTTGGACGGAGACGCCGCGTTGGCCTCGCAGTCGTTTGTAGAGGAATCCAGCTCGCGTTCAACCCGCCCAATTACGCTTTCTCGTTTTAGCCATGCGTTGATGAATCGAACGCGTGTTCGGTCAACGAATCAATGCTAGCAGCGACGTGCATGAAAGCGGCGTCCCAGCATATGCTGGTTAGGTATGTTAAACCAGCATCCCAGCTTCAAAACACAGCTAACCAGCTGGTTTTATCAGTAGGGCTGTGCAGTTACCAGCAAGCAAGTGGAACCCGTTTGGTCCGATTTAGCCTTAAAATGGTGTGATTTTGGCTAGTTGGTGCAGTAGACCCGATTTAGTCTTAAAACTTCGCATATTGTCAAACTGACCAACAAAAGCGTTCTGATACCGTCGAATGCAGTCGAAAACATCCTTGCTGTAATCCCAGATTTGTTGAATAACTGTCTAATTGCGTCTGAATTGTCGTTTTGCCAAAAACACCCCGGTTTAGGTCCAATTTGGTGAGACGCAGCATAACCGCGTCCATCAAAAGCTGTCGAATTTAGCAATCAACAACTCTGTTTTGTCTGATCTAAACGTCCAATTTTGTCTGAAACCGCGGTTTAATTTTGTCAGATTTGGCCAAAACAGAGCCCAGCGCTTTCTCCGATTTGGTACAATTGAACAGTTCTTGTAATAGTTTTTGTTTGCATAACATAGTTGCGCGTACACACATAAATATACACACTCGTGCGCGTATACATTCGACAAATATATTCGATGTATTTATCCGTAATATAAAATGCGAGAATGTAGACGTCGACGCATGAAAATACGATATAAACGTAATAAATGCACGTCGTACGCAAGGAAATATCAGCAAGCAGAATGTTTCGGATGCGATGAATCTCGATTAGTTGTTTGACAGCAAAAAAATTCATAAAAAATTAAAAATAAAATTCAAAAAATTCAAAAAATTTAAAATTCGCAGATTTAGCTTTTTTAGCATTTTTTAAAAAAATATATATATATTCTACAATTAAAGATCAGTTTAATTATGTCAGATTTAGCACAAACAGTCGACTGTCTTTACCAACACAGACAGTCATGTGATCAGATTAACGCACATTACTAAGTAGTCTTTAAACATCTTTTTATTTGTGTGTGTTTGGTGCCGTTTCATGTGAAATTGCGTTAACTCGGTTGTGCGTAGATAAAAGGTGCAGTGCATGTCAGACACCGAGGATGCTGTTTTGGGTTGTTGCAGAATCTCTGGAGCCGACCTACCAGCAGCTGCAGAAGATGAAGCTGGACAAGAGCCCGTTCGTGGTGGTGTCTGTGATTGGTCAGGAGCTGCTGACCGCGTCCCATCACGGCGCGTCGGTGGTGGTCCTGGAGGCGGCGCTGAAGATCGGCACCTGCAGTCTCAAGCTGCGCGGCTCTGTTTTCTCGGCCCTCAGCAGCGCTTACTGGTCACTGGGAAACACGGAGAAGAGCACCGCCTACATGCAACAAGACCTGGAGGTGGCCAAAACTTTAGGTGAGGGAAGACCTCCAGAAGTAAAAGTGAAGTGGTTTCATGCGTGAAGTAAATGTCAGCGTTGTCTTTTTTGGTTTAGAATTAAAATCCCATCTTTTAGGTTTTTTGCAACATTTAGTTTTTAGTTTCTATATTCCATCCATGTTATTTATGTGTTATTTAGTGATGGTTTGAATTTGCTTTTTTGGTATTTTCATTTTCATTTAACTTAACTGTAATTTTGTTGTGTGCTTTTGTTATTTGTGTTTATCATTTAGAATTATTTAAAAAATATTTCTATTTCATTTACATTTTAATACTTTAACATATAATTTTTATTTATTTTAGTTCATTTATATTATATTATATTATATTATATTATTATAATCAATTCATATTTTCTTAATATGAATATGATAAAAAAATGGTACCATTTTTTTTTATGGTAAATTGTCCATTTATCAATTTCAGCTAATGAAAACAATTAATAGTTTGTTTTAATATTGATTAAAATATTTATATTTTATTTGTAAATTTATGAAAAAAGTGAAATAAAAAATATATAACTGTTTAAAAATAAAAATATGATATAAATAAAATATATATTACTTCAACTGTTTCAGTTTATATATTAATATTTAGTATATTATTTGTATTTTATAAGTATAAGAATTATTAAAATGTAAAACATATGAAATAACTAAATGTAAGCAACATATTGTATTCAGTCTGTATTTCGCTAAAAACAAAAGAAGTTTTCGTATTTTGTATTTTAATATTTAATCTAACATAAATATTTTTTTAATCTAAGCATGAGCGTTTATAAAACTATAAAAGACTATAACTTTTAGAAATATACAATTTTAAAGTGTATGTTTTATTTAATCTAATTTTAATCAACAAAAACAAATTCAATAGTTTACATTTTAATATTTAATATTTACATTTTATTAGTATATAGTATTACACTTTTAAAGCTTAAAAAAAACATACGAAATGGAATTTCATCTTAATATATATATATATAGTTAACATTTTTAAATAAAGATGAAACTTTTTTTGCCATTTTGTATGGTTTTATATACAATAATACAATAACAACACCGTTTATGGCATACAGAATTAATTCAGAATTCAAATATTTCTGCTGCGACCTTAAAACCTTTCTCTGTAAGTGGCCTTCTCTTTGCTCTACACGCTTTAAAATGCTTCCCTGTCTATTTTTCCACTCCATGAAAGACAAAGCGTTCCTTTAAAACGTCCCGCTCTTGAGAAATCAATGCTCTTCTGAGGTCTTTTCCTGGAA
>NW_025048050.1:247500-257500 GCF_018831695.1 Puntigrus tetrazona | reverse complement strand
TAATAACAACTGCATCCAATGTACATATTATGTGTATGTATAAAATGTATATTTATTATGTGTGTATAAATACACACATATACAGTGTATATTTTGAAAATATTTACATGCATATGCATTTATATTGTTATATTGTTATATTGTATATAAATGTATTTAATATATTAACATAACACATTTACACATGCATGTATTTATTTATTATCATATACATAATTATACAATACATATGCATATATTTATATACATGCACAGTATACACACATATTATTTAAAGAAAAACGATTATTTTAGATGATTAATTATTTGACAAAACTAATAGAATACTAAAACTAAGAATAAAATGAATAATAGTTTTTAATAATTAATATTTTTACATTTACCTATACATAGTTAAATAAAATTAATAAAATTATTAAATATTTCTATTAATAAATAAAAGTATATATATATATATATATATATATATATATATATATATATATACTTTGCAGTTTTTTAATTATATAAAATTATTGATTGGCTGCTCAAGATACGTTTCTGATTATTATAAATGCTGAAAACCGTTTAAAGTATTTTTCTCAAAACATTTTTCCAGGATTCTTTAAAAAACTGAAAGCTGGTCAGCATTTATTTAAATGTTTAGCAACATCAGAAATGGCTTTTCCGTTACTTGCTCAATCTAACGTGTCCTAAAAGTATTAATTTCTGAAAAGATATCAGACAGTATTGAGTATATACAGCACAGCGCGCAAGTATTGTGTTCCAAACACAGCTGATGTCTTCTTCCACAGTCTCTCTGTCCTTCTTCTCATTGTTAATCTTTTTTTCCTCTCTTTTTCTTACTCACGCACACACACACACACACACACTGTCTCCATTCGTGATGTTAGAAACGCTCTGCAATTGTTACTCTCTAGCAGTTCAAGCGAGCGTAGCGCAGGCCGGCGGTTTAATCTCTTTTAGGTAACATATTGTTCTTATATTCATTAAGCAGAGCACTTCAGAATATGACAGCAGTTGTAATTGGTTTGGTTTCATCTTGTTAAAATGCATTCATTATGCGACGGGCCCCCGGCTTCTTTGTGCGCGAGCCGCACTGTCTGCCTGTCTGTAATTGTGAGCCACAGTCACTGTCAGCCGCTTAATTAAAGCCAATGCAGAGAGGACATGCTCCATTTGGGACCATTTGAGAATTTCCATCTTCCTCACAGGTAGGGATAAATAGCGGACGCTCTCGGTGATGGCACGTGTGTGTGTGTGTGTGTGTGCGTGTGTGTGTGCGTGTGCGTGTGTGCGTGTGTGGCACTCGGTATTCAAGCCAAGTCACATTTGTTTTAAAGCACTTTGTACAATATAGAGCAGTATTAAAAGTAATAGTTTGGAAAACGCTCTCACCCTCGAGCCATCTAGGATGCAGATGAGTTTATTTCTGCATCGTATTTAGAGAAATGTAGCGTCGCATCGCTTGCTCACCGATGGATGTTCTGCAGTGAATGGGTGCCGTCAGAATGAGAGTCCAATGAGAGTCCTTGAGTTATGAAACCAAGACAGTTTTAGTGGTAAAGCAGCACAATAATGTCATTTAGCTTGAATCTAATGCACGGTTTATGTGAAGGACTATAGTCTGATTCTTGCCCAGGTCATTAAAGATGAATTATGTGATGTTTTCAATGCTAAGGTCAACATGAAAGCAAATTCCCTCTTTTTACTTCAGTGAACATTCCTGTATAATTGTGTACAGTTTATTGGTGCGTATTATTGCTAAGAAATATTTTATTCTTTTTCTACAAAAAATCATATAAACACACACTTCACAATTTTAATATATATATAAAACATATATATATATATATATATATATATATATATATATATATATATATATATATATATAATTTTTTTTTTTAATTTATTTTTTGTGGCTGGAAAATTCAGGAGCCATTGGTGTGTGTGTGTGCGTGTGTGTGTGTGTGTGTGTGTGTGTGTGTGTGTGTGTGTGCATGTGTGTGTGAAGGATATTGAGGTTTTATTATGTCTGTTGCTGTTGAATTGTGATCCGGATCAGATATTGAGTGCCATAATGACTTTTGAGTGTTATTGAGAGATTAAGAAGATTCCAGGAAGATGAAGAGGGATCGGGAAATTGCTCCATCCTACTTCCTCTTCCTGTCACAACCTTTGCCTAAAGCACCTGCCATTTATATTTTATTGCACAATATAGACTTCTTAAAGTCTGTTTACTTAGTTAGAGAGACGTATACGTGTGTGTGTGTGTGTGTGTGTGTGTGTGTGTGTGTGTGTGTGTGTGTGTGTGTGTTTTAAAGGTCATTAGTAGCTGTGATGCTGTATATTCGCCTCAGGCAGGATTCCTCGGGTTATGGAGAAAAACTCACCTCAGGCAAGGCAGAGATCAGTGAAGCTCTCATGGGCCCTATTCTCTATGTGTGTGTGTGTGTGTGTGTGTGTGTGTGTAACCAGCCATTTATTGGTCTGTATGTGCATTTATGTGTGTACAGCTCTCTTTATTTGCATGCATATGCTGTATAAATGTGTGCATGCAGTTCTGCAGCAGTTAAAATGATGGCCTCACCACAGGAACAAATGCACTGGTGTCAGAGAGATGAATAGCTTTGCTGATATTGACTATTTGTTGCTCTTTAAAGAGTCTCCAGCATTCAAAGAAGCTCCTCTCCTTCATTTTATATATTTATATGTTATTACATTTATCATACATCTTATATTTTATATATATATATTTTATTTATTATATAAAATATTATTTAATATATATATATATATATATATATATATATATATATATATATATATATATATATATATATATATATATATATATATATATATATATATATATATATATATATATATATATATATATATATATATATATATATATATTTTTTATATTATATATAATACATATATATATATATATATATATATATATATATATATATATATATATATATATATATATATATATATATATATATAATTTTTATGCAGTTTTTCTAAACAAATAAGAAATATTCTACACACTCACCAACATTTAGTAGATGAATTCTGAAACAGTGTACAGCCAATCAAAACAGCAATATTCATTTCGAGCGTGCACTAACAGACTTTTTTACACTCTGTAGACTTAAAATGGATTAAACATACTGGAAAAATACCCAATCGATTCCTTTGAGTCCCGAATGCGTTTGTGTCAGTGAACGGTCAGCGTCAATGGCCGTTCATTGACACGCTCCATACAAGCAGATCAAATGAAAGACAATGGCTTTCTGCCACAGAGCCCTGACCAGTCGTGTGGTGGGCTGTAATGAGCCGTGGTGTGGACGAGTCATTTGAGTAACTGACCCTCCTGGATACGGCTAGCGGAGCGCCGTCCGACTGGACTGACCAAGCGCAGAGTCATTTAAAGGCCTGGAATTGCATCCTGCACCGAGGTCGATCGATGGCACGCCTGTCAGAAAGATGAATGGGAGCTTTAGGAACTCCATTTTAATGAAGGCGGAGAGAGAGAGAGCGACGCTCGTGTAGTCGTGCTGTGTAAAGATACTCCTGTAGCGCTCGCTCTGTAGGTGTCCGCTGCGGAAGAGGTCGAGCCGCTCCTGAACTGATGGAGACCTGCCCTCCATCACCATTCATCACCCTTAAACACATTTCTCCCTTCTTCACAGTCTTCGGCCTCTGTCAGGGTCAATGCGAAGAGGGCACAAAGAAAAGATACTGGATCCATATAGCTTATAAACTAAAATAAAACCATTACGTCTCACTTAATGATAAAATAATTAGTTTTCATGATTAATATGTTGGTTAATGTGTTGAACAAATAGCAATGTCTGTGTGTGTTTATGCATATTACATATTTAAGCGAGAAGGTGGCAAATGACTCTTTATGAACGACTCTATCGCTAATTTCATCTTCAGTGTCTTTAGGAGTGAGCTATTCCTTTAAACCGATTTGTTTAAAAATGCTGATTCATCAAATTGAGTATACTTAAATAAATCATTGACTCTTTTAATTCAGTTCAAAAATGTCGATTCATTCAAGTGTGTGTTAAAAAAAAAGTATGCTGCTTAGGTATGTTTTGAATTATAGCTGCTGGTTTGAGCTGGTTTAAGCTGGTTTAAGCTGGTCATGTGCTGGTCTTAAGGTGGTCCGAAGCAACTATTTACCATTACCAGCACTCGACCAGCTTAAACCAGCAGCCATGCTTCAAAACATACCTAACCAGCATATGCTGCTTTTTTCAACGTGCACTCAATTCATTCATAAGGACACCCGCTTGAATGAATCAGCATTTTTGAACGAATCAGCATTTTTGAATGAACCGTGCGAGAATCACACAGTTGTTCATTCAACCGATTCATTCAAAAATGCTGATTCGTTAAAGTGGATGTCCTTACGAGTGAGCCAATCAGTCAGTTAATCCAAAAAAAACAGATTCATTCAGGAACAACAATCCATCTTCGCAACAGTTAATTACGCTGCTACTTCTCTAACTATTTATAGCAAAAACACACAAACTAACCAGTAATATTGCGTGTAACATAATGCTTTGGTTAAAAGCCTTTGCTAAATGACTAAATATATAGTTACTTTATATTGCCTATATTGCTCTATATTGCCATCTTATTTACTGAACTGTTATTTAAATATCTGAAATAACATTTAGCCTCGATGCTCAGGTATCACGGGTATCATCTTTTCGCTTGTTTTTCCACATCTTTAATATCAGAAATAAACTGTTTCAGCGAATCGATAGCATCCCAGAACAGAACCTGTATGTGGGGAAACAGCAGCGAACAAGCTTCCTCGGTTTGTTGTCATATACCGCAATTACACGGTGGTTGTCTGGTGACTCCACGGCGCCCCTGTAGGTCTGGAGTCTGACCGGGATTGATGAGAGCTGCAGCAGGAGCAGAGTAACCCATCATTCAGTCAAAATGTGCAGCTTTTTTCCACCCCGTGAGGTGTGATTGTTCCTCAGGAGGAGAGGAGAGAAGAGGGAGGTGATGGATTATTCGAGAGTTTCTCCCCAGAGGTCTGTGCTGGACTCTCCCTGCTCAATGTCAGAGATCAATCGAGCTGATCTCTGGGTGGGTTCCGGTCTGAGTGTGTGTGTGTGTGTGTGTGTCACTGCTCGGACGAGTCTAAATAAGTCAAACACTGTTAGGAAGGTGAATCTTATATTTCCTTTTAGGCACTATATATATGTAAAATGACTTAGATGTGTTCTTGATGAGGTTTTTACTATAGGAATGCCGGCTTACGTGGAACTGCTTTCTGTTCGAGTCGAGTCGTCTTTGACAAAAGGCTCAAAGCTGTTTTTAATAAGTCGATCAGGTTGTAAATCTGTTCAAATGCCTTGTTTCTTCTTCACGGCATATGTTCACGGCTGGTTTGTCGTCTTGTGAGCGTGCTCTTTGTCTCTCTCTCTCTCTCTCTCTTGCTCTGTTTTCATTTTCTTGCTATTTGCACATGAGCATAGCATTTCTCTGTGGCGTGGTTTCATCCCATTTAGTTTGGTTGTCAGTGGTATTTTATTACAGGTGATGGGATATTAATGCGTTATATATATTTTCATCTGGTGTGCCCTGATCAGAACATGAAGAGCAGAGAACAAATATGCCAAATGCAATTAATATTTAAATTAATCAAATAAAAGGTAAAAGAAAACATGACTCTGGCTATATTAGGTATTAATATTGCCTATTAATAATGTTGATACATAAAATCTCATGTTTGTGTTAAAATATATTATATTACTTATATAAACTTAAAAAAAGTTTTAGTATTTCATATAGTATTTGTAGAATTTTTTACTATATTTTATTTTTTTTATAGTGTGTATTTTCATTTTATTTTACATTTTAAAACTGTTATGTGCCTTTGCTTCTATTATTATTATTATTATTATTATTATTATTATTATTATTATTATTCAGTATTAGTTTTATTGCCAAACTTTATTTTATATATTTTATTTTATTTTATTTGTGTATATTAGCAAATTATTTAGGTAATTTAGGTAAAGTTATGTGCCTTTGCCATTTTTGTTTTAATTAATTTGATTTATTCTTTTTTAATGCTGCAATTTAGTTTTATTTTTGTCTTCATTTTGGTTTCAGTTTTAGTAGTTTCAGTATTCAGTATTATTTCAACTATCAAGGCTAAATTAAAATTTTTGTTCAGTACACAATATTTCATCTAACAAAACTAGTGTTCATTTATTTATTTTAACATATTTATTTATTTTAACATTTTAGTTACACTTTTAGCTAATGTCATAGTATTCTGTTGAATCTATCCAATATAAAATCTGATGTAAAAGCAGTTGAGAAGCACTGACTTGAATTAACTTGGTCAGTAATATCTGACACTGTTTCTTGTTTGCAACCAGAAGACGCCTAAGCGTAGCTGCGGTTTTCACCGTACAAACATCACCGTTTTGGAAGTGAATGATAATCCGGGACACCGAAATGCATTCGACGGAGTGATATTCAGGTGGCTAATGCACGGTTTGTTCCTGAAGCAGCAGCAGCAGCACAGCTTTCAAGCGGAGAAGGTCACAACTGTGAGCTTGATTCTTTGGGAGCTCGGCGCTGTAAAAATGGTGCCGCATCCCAGAGGAGGATTTGCATTTTTTCAGGCTGAGGGAATGTTCTTACGCAAGCCTGCTGACACGCTGCCAGAGAACACAGAGGCTGGCCGTCCGTCCACTCTTCTCAGTCGCTGACTCTGCTTTCTTTTCCACTTTGTCTTTCTTTTGTGGCTGTATATCTCTCTGTGTGGATTACACACACACTCTCGCTCTTTCCTTTCACGACTGACCTTCAAGATCCACTTCCTCATTCCACATAGTCACAGCACTACATTGTGAATCTGAATGAGCATAAAACATAACGGTCTTTACACACAGCCTGTAAGTAATACTAGCTTACCGCATCCTATATAGTGTTTGCACTGATTACTTAGAGACCGCTGATGCTACACGGCATAAAGTGAGTCGTAAACACTGACTGGTCAACTAATCTTCTATTTAAATGTTAAAAATAATAGGCGTATGACTCCTTTACTGTATACTGCATACTAGTTTAATTGTAGCATATAATGCAGTATCAAATTTTATGCACTTTTTTTAAATAGAAAGAAATGGTCAAAATAAAGTTTGGATACTGTGCATTATATTTAATGCATAATGCAAAAATAGCCATTTTACGGCAACATGCTATTTTATTAATATATATTATATATATTTATTAATATTTTGAATAGCCCTTACTTTATACCCCCTATATATATATAAAAATATATATATATATATATATATATATATATATATATATATATATGTATTAATTTTTTATTATTTATATATATATATATTCCAACTTATTTAAATGTATATATTTGTTGCAATATTTTTTATATATTATTTTTGTGAGTGAATTGGATTGTAGCCTGCATTTATTTGAACAAATATACAGTAAAAGCTGTAATATAAGTAACTATTTTCTGTTTGAATATATATTTAAACATTTCATAATAATTTGTGATGCAAAGCTGAATTTTCAGCAGAAAAAAAAACTTATTTTTTTAAACATTTATTATTTAACATCATAAATGTCTTCACTGCCATTTTCGATTAAATTAATGCAACCTCACTGAATGAAAACCCTACTGACGTCAAACGTTCGAAAGTGTTTTAAGTGTTTAGCGTGCATATTAACCCTAAAGCTAACGCTAACACAGACGCCATCGCCATCAGCGTTGCTCATCTACAGATCCGGCGCATTTACCCACAAGGCCAGAGAAAACAATATCCAATCTGTGATATCAGCTCACCCTCAACCTCAGCCGAACAGGCCGAGGAAACACACCTAATCACATTTCCTTAAAATGCCGGAGAGGAACAAATTGCTTAAGCGGAGAGTAATGAATTGAACAGCAGATGCCAGGCCTCAGTAATGTGCTCAGACAGGCAGCCGTAAAACATAAAATCTTGTTGACAATTTTTTGCACGAAGCAATTCCTCCTGGCAAGGCGGCCTGAGCGGGGCCTCCCACAATTCCCACATGTAAACAGATGAAAACGAGACGGCGAGAACGAAAGACAACACCGCAGCCTTCGCAGCCAGCTGGGCTGACAAGTGTTTGATTTCCCAAAAGAGGCCCGGGCGACCGGGGTACTTCTGCGCTCACCGACGGCCCCGGAGATGGGACTGAGGGGAGACTAATCCAGTTTACTCATCTTTGTACGGATGTCTGATTTCAGAAGCGCACGTCAGCCCTGGAGTAATCCATTTCCCATTTCATTCTCTTCTCTCATTTTGGCAATTTGGGTGGCTGAAAGACGCCAGGACGGAGACGTGACACGGCTCCTGAATCATCCAGCATCCCATAATGCAGTTCACCTGAACGTACGAGATGATAAACCTACGGCCTGACATGAATAGAACGACATAACAGCGCTGTTGATGTTAACTTAAGACATTACAAATCCAATGCAAAGATGGAGCCATAGAATGATGGATGGATGATAGAACGATAGATGGATGGATGGATGGATGGATAGATGGAAGGATGGATGGATAGATAAATGGATGGATGGATGGATGGATAGATAGATAGATAAATGGATGGATGGATGGATAGATGATGGATAGATAAATGGATGGATGGATAAATGGATGGATGGATAGATAAATGGATGGATGGATAGATGGATGGATAGATAAATGGATGGATGGATGGATGGATGGATGGATAGATAGATAAATGGATGGATGGATGGATGGATGGATGGATGGATAGATGGAAGGATGGATGGATAGATAGATAAATGGATGGATGGATGGATGGATGAATAAATGGATAAATGGATGGATGGATGGATGGATGGATGGATGGATGGATAGATGGATGGATAGATAAATGGATGGATGGATGGATGGATGGATGGATGGATGGATAAATGGATGGATGGATGGATAGATAAATGGATGGATGGATGGATGGATGGATGGATGGAGGATGGATGGATAGATAAATGGATGGATGGATGGATGGATGGATGGATGGATGGATGAATAAATGGATAAATGGATGGATGGATGGATGGATAAATGGATGGATAGATGGAAGGATGGATGGATAGATAAATGGATGGATGGATGGATGGATGAATAAATGGATGGATGGATAGATGGATGGATGGATGGATGGATAGATAGATAGAGATGTAAACATTTTAGTCTAATTATTTCCTAATTAAAATCTAATTTGGAAATAAATAATGTCATTAACATTTCATGATTTTCACATCTTCTTGACTTGCTTGGTCGTTCTGCACAAAAAACCCTTTTTACAAAACATAATTGAAAATGTAAAAAATATTTGATTTAATTTTAAATGTAAATATAATGTAAAAATATAATTGTATTTAATAATGGACAACCCAGAAATCACAAAGAAATAAAAAATTGTGATTAGCACTAAATTTTTTCTATTTCTCTATGAATATATATACCTTGTGTCTTTATTTCAGTTTTAAATTAGTTAGTATTAATTAGTATTAATAAATAAATTAATAAGTATTCATTATATTTTAATTCATATGATTTTGATTAGTTTTTCTTATGTAAAATGTACTTTTTAGTCATTTCAGGGTTTTTTACACATTGCATTGTAGCCTGATTTTTTTTGATCAAAATTAAAGTAACAGTAGTTTTCTATGTGAAATATATATATATTATATATATTATATATATAATTTATTCCTGAATTTTCAGCATCACTACTCCGGTTTTCAGTGTAACACGATCCTTTAAAAATCATCATAATATTTACTATCACTGTAAACTTTACTGTAAACATTTATTTCTATACTAAATACAACCTAAATGTAACTCCGTATGCTAATAATACGAAAATAATATGTCTTTTGTGAGCAAATGCGTGTGACCTG
>NW_025048050.1:207500-242500 GCF_018831695.1 Puntigrus tetrazona | reverse complement strand
TAATTAAAATATGGCTTAGGTCTTCATTGGTTTAGTTGTCTATCCAAGTTGCAAAAGTAATTTATTATGTATTTATTTTTGAGTATAATAATACATATGAATTATTGTATGTATTTATATTTATTTTAGGTAATTTATTTTTGTAATTATTTTATAATCATTCAGTATTTTATTTATTTTATATATATATATATATATATATATATATATATATATATATATATATATATATATATATATATATATATATAGTTGTTTTTATATATATATATATATATATATATATATATGTTTTTGTTTATATATATATATTTATATTCATATAAATTATATCATATATTAATATATAAACAGAACACATATTTCTTAAATATATACATGCATTTTTTTGTATTTATATATATACATAATAAATATACTCATTATAACTGCATGTTACACAAACTAAAACTTTTATTTAGTGATAATAATACCGAACATGCTTGTGATCCGTACGCAGGCTAGTCATGGTGCATGGAGTCCTTCATAAATGATCACTGCAGCATCTGTGAGGAAGAGCTTTGATCTGTGTCTGTCTCTCACACGCTGCTTATTAATGAGCTCGTCTCTTCTTCCCCAAAAGATGCGCTTTGTGTAGCTTCCCCTGTATGGATTACGCTCCGAGATGTTTTATTGATCCGGTTGAGGTCCGTATCGAGCCGCCTCTAATTTGGAGCCCGTGGAAAAGCTTCCTCCGGCCCAAGCGCTTAATAATTCCCCCGCAATATGATGAATAGGTGGTGTGATTTAATTCATCTGTTAAAGCGAGTCGTTAATTAGACACCGAGCTTGCTGTTTTCGCGTCTTCATTTGTCAGTTTAATTTGGACATTCTTCCTCCCCTCTTCGTCTGTTTTCCTCACGCGATGGATTTCCCCGGACGCTCCTGATAGCCTTGCGATCGATAGCATTAACTTCTGAATGAATCATCCAGCCAATCAGCGGGCCCGTTATTGGAAGTGAATGGTGTCAAAATTGAATGCATGCTTAAAAGTTGCACTTTCGTGAAAGCTGTGAACTAGTTGTTAGCTGCGGTGTCGTTTTACTTGAAAATATAACGTGAGGGGGAATGATTATCTTTATGTCACGCTCAAAAGACGATGAGCTCCCATCTGAAGTCTAAGCTATTTTGCAAATGTGCTATTTTTAGTGCTATCGAACAATAAATCGCGATTAACCCAAAATAAAAATATCGTGTGCGTACTGTGTATATTTATCATGTATACAAATACACAAACATGCATTTTTAAGAAAAATATGTTATGTTTATAGAAAATAAATATGTGTAAATACATGTAAATATATACTGTATGTTTGTGCATTTATATATACATGATAAATATACACAGTACACACATATATTATGTAAACAAAAACTTTTAGATGCAATTAATTACAAATAATTGTTGACAGCGCTAGCTATTTTTAATGTACTGTATATATTATGTATATTAGCATTTTATTTTTAAGATTAAAAAATACATAATAAAAGTAGAAAATATGCAAATGTTTATTTTTATGTTTTACGTATTTATACAGTAAGAGAGAAAGCAAATGTTTATTTAATATTTATTTTTAGATAAATATATAATATTGAATTATAGTGGCTCGGATTAAGTAATAAAATGTATATTTACAATTTTTTAAAGTACACACATATTGTAAAATATTTATAATGCGTCCAAAAACAAATGTGTATATTTTATACATTCTATTTTTTTAAACATTTAAGAATTTATTTTCATAATTAACAATTATATATATATATATATATATATATATATATATATATATATATATATATATATATATATATATATATAATTGTATAATAATATTATAATAAATATATATAATAAATATATATAATAAATATATATATATAATAAATAATATTTTATATAATAATATATATATATATATATATATATATATATATATATATATATATTTTGTATTAGAGTTAATAGAAACATTTTAAAATGCTACGTATTTGTGTTAAAATAAAATAAAAAAAACACACAAACGCACACACACTATGTAAGCATATACAGTATTGGTCGTATTAGTATTTTCTGGTTGCCATTACAGTATTAACAGTGTTGAGAAGCCTAATATACCTCATCCTCTCTCACGCAGCTCTCTTTTCTCTGTCGTTCTTCTGTGGATGACTTTGCCAGTACCCTGTGTGTGTGTGTGTGTGTGTGTGTGTGTGTGTGTGTGTAACATGTAGATGATGATTCATGCTCTCCCAAGAAAAACACACAGGCTGCCAGCGGTTTGCGGATAGCAGCGCTCCACCGGGGAGCTCAGTATATTTATTCAACAATCCTGTTGACCAGAGGAGCACGTCCATGTGTGCTTGTGAATGAGAGCGGAGGGGAAAAAAAGCTGAGGAGAAGGTCCAGCTGCACAAATCCAGAGGAACAAAGACGAGTCAAGTCTAGATGAAAGAGACGACAAACAATGAGTCGGTTTTCTGAGATCTCACATTCACAGTTGCTGAAGACAATGAGTCTCATTCACTAATCGACATCCGCTTATGCGTTCTCACGCGAAATGTCATTTTATGAATGTAGTTTTTCTCACTACTGTTATTTACTTGATCAGTTCCAATTGCATCCACATATTTTTCACGCTCTCATGCACGTTCATGCATATACGGTTGGCGGATGACATCCAATATGGCGTGTATGGAGCCGCTGGCGAGCAAACGATGGCCACACCGTTTTCTCAGACACTCAAGTTGAACCCATCAGCTCAGAGATGGGCTGCTGAGCATCGATTTCTTCCGTGTCACCTCTTCTCGGGAGGATCAGTAAAGTGTGAGAGTCTTTAAAGCGCCCCAGAGGACAGTTTTACTGCTCTTAGGTTGCTCGTTCGCAGCTCGGGAGACTTCAGTGCGCTCCTCAGTTCAGTATCAGATGCGTCTCCTAAACACGAATGCAAGTAGCAGAATCTGCTAAATGATGGAGGACAGGAGATCTGACCGTTGGATTGTTTTATTTAATGTGAAACGTTTGAGCTCATATTGAGATAATTGATTGCATTGATTGATAGTTTAAGAAATGATGGGGAAAATGAGAAAACGTGAAATTATTGTCGCATTTATTAAAAATGAATTTCTGGCAGGATTTGAGACATTCTTGCGAAGCTTTAGAACAGATTTGTTTTCTGAAGAAACATCTGAAATCTTCACTAGCACCTTCAATCTCGTTGCTGTGTAGAAGAAACAGTCGCGATATTAAAGAGTAGGTTTTAAAGATGCAACTTGAGAATTTCTTTTTCTCAGGTGAAACGTCTGAATTAGACCTCAATTAGATAAAAAAAAAACATTTCATATACTAAAGAGACTTCTCAAGATTGAATTTATTAAATTATGAAGAAATTCTCTCAGAATTTAAGATATTTTTGAGGAACTCGAGACATTTCTTAGGAGAAGCACCTCCATTTAATATTATTGAGCAGGTTGAGAGGTTATATTCATTCCATTCTGAGTTTGAGATGGGTTTTTTTAGCTCTACAAGAGACGTGAAGAAACATCTAGCATCTCCATTACTATCTTGATTTGATCCCGTTGCTTTGTAGAAGAGACAGAGATATTAAGGAGTAGTTTTTGAGTATACAGAGGTTAAATTCATTTTATGGCAGAATTCTGACAGAATTTGAGTTGGGGTTTTTTTTTTTTTATTTCTCAAGAAAAACGCATGAAATCTCCTCAATTTGATCCCATTGCTGTGTAAAGGAAACGGCTGAAATACTTAAACGACGTCTTTGAAGTATGTAAGTGTTCTGTGGTTAAATTCATTACATTATGACAGAATATTTTTGAGAAACTTTAGAAGTCTTTTTTTTTTTCCAGGAGGAACATCTGATAGAAGAAACGAGTGACACATTAAAGAAGTCTCTTTGTAGTTTTTAAGCAGGCAGAGGTGAATTAGAGACATCTTCCCCCCCCCAGTATCTGAAATATCCGTTGGCATCTCGATTTGATCTCATTGCAGCGTAGAAGAAGCAATTGAGATTTTGAAGAGTAGTTATTGAGAATGCAGAGGTTAAAACGTAAATATTCTTTGAAGAAGTCATCTCCTCTGCTCTCACTCAATTGCATTGCTCTTTTGGAGGAACGTTCCAAAGTTTTAAGAAATGTGTTGTGATTGTTCTGTCTTATGTAATGCGCTTGTTATTAGTTTTTTGGGTTTTTCCATCTCGTCCTCTTATTTCTGTTATCCTTGAAGGAAGCGTCTCCTGATGCAGTGATGTCAGTCCACGGCTCCTGAAGAGCCCTTAAACTCTCCCTCTGTAGATTTGAGGTCGTCTTCCGTAGCGTCAGTTCAAAGGCGTCCCCGCAGACGGATTTTATTGAAGTTAAGACGTCCGCCGCTTTCTCATGACCTCACTCCCGGACCCTTTCCGAACGCAGAACAAAGGTTTACGTCAACCCATCCACCTTTGAGACCGTCGTGGCGGCGGTGTGCGAGAAAGAGAGCAGGTTAAAGTATAAAAGCCAGCTCGTTTCTCTCCTGTCATTCTCTGTGTCGAGATGCGAATCCGTGCTGCGCCAGCACACACACACACACACACACACACACACACACAAGCAAGCCGCTGACTTGGGAAAATCAGCGAGCGGGGGGTGTAAAATCCCTCTTTATCGAAAATTGGCTCTCCCAGTGAACAGCCCTCTAACAGAAATCCAGTGGGGTTTCCAAGGAAACCGTTCACGGATCTGAAACTGTGGGCAAAGCCGTAGATGAATAGCTGATTTGTAGGACGCACAACAATAGCGGTACAAGGCGTAATTGTACAATAATGAATGAGTGGTCATGTGATTCGTGTGACGGTATGTGTGTCGCTCGTGTCATCGGAAGCTGTCACCGAGTCACAATATGTATTTGATGTATTTTCGTCGCTCCCTTGCTTGCAGATTCTTATCAAGAGCTATTTTTGGTCGCTATGCTTTTTAGAGATTTAAAAAAAAGGTTCTTTAAAACATTCAAACTCGGATGCGTTTCAGAGGAGCTAGAGATTAAATAAAGGTTCTTTAGCGGTTTCTTATGGCAGGTTCGAGTCAAGAACTATTTTGGGGGCGTCTAAAAGAAGTAGCCGAGGTTCTTAAGATTTTGTGTTTCGCTTCTTTAAAACGTATAAACAGGCCTAAATATTTAATAAAGGCTTCTCGGTGGTTTCTTGTTGGAGGTTTATGTCATTTTCGGTCTCTGATATTAAAGATTGAAAAAGTAGCTAAGGTCCTTCAGATTTTGTGTTTGGTTCTTTTAAAAAATTCAAACATAATAGATGTTTTACTTAAGAACTAGAGATTTAATAAAGTTTCTTCAAAGTTTCTTCTTGCAGCTGGTTCAAGTCAAAAGCTGTTGTTGGTCTGTACGAGTTTAAAGTCATTCAGATTGTGTTTTAGTTCTCTAAAACATTCAAATATGTGTTTTTCTTAGAAACTGCAGATTTTTTTAAAAAAGTTTTCCGCTGATTCCTATCTGCAGGGCAATCTCGATGTGGCTGTAGAGCTTTAAAAACATTTTGTGCTTTTCAGAGGAACTAGTGATTTTATAAAGGTTCTTTGCAGAAGGTCTATGGATTTTCGATATTTCTTCAGATCAGTGTTTTGGTTCCTGGGTTCTTTAAAATACTGAAAAAGATTTCTCAAGAACTAGCGACATAACAACATTCTTCATGGTTCCTTTCTTCATGCTCGTATAAAGAATTATTATTTTTTTTTATTGGTGTATGTTTGTTTTGGAAGATAACTTGTGGTTGCGGTTACCAAATAGTCTTCTCAGATCGGTGTTCGGTTCCTGGGATCTTTAAAATATAAAAGCAAAAAAGGTAACTAGAGGCTTTCAATAAAGGTTCCTTAATGGTTCAGGTTCATATCAAGAAAGATGGGTTATTGGAGACAAAATGTAGTTTAGATTGCCGTATAGGGGTCTTTATGTAAGTGTTGATTCCTGGGTTCTTTGAAACACTAGGACAAGCAGCTTCTACTGAAAGTCCTTTAATGGTTTGTCGCAGAATGTTTGTTTTGAAGATTAAAAAGTGCTTCTTTAAATCAGCGTTTTGCTTAAAATACAAGAACAGGGATGTCTTTTCTAAGTAAGGGATTTTTTGTTTCCAACTAGGGATTTTGAGGTTCTTCGGGGGCGTTTTAGCTGTGAAGGCCTTTTTTATTTTCAATTGCAAGCAGTCCGATTTCTGCAAAAATTTCCAGGTCGTTTTGGATTTTTCTGGTTATTATGGCACAGAATGAATCAACTAGAACAACCCAGTTCTCTTTTCTTCTGATGATATATAATCAATATATATTGCATCTTGCAACATGGTGGAAAGCATCGAAAACCCCCTGAAAATTGGTCGGTTTTCAAAGGATTTGAAATTTTACTATCATTACTGATTCCTTTGTTGTCTATTTTTATTAGCAACTTTTGCAAGCACACTGGCTTGTGCGGATAATCACTGCCTATAAGATGCAAAACTTTTTCTCTCTTTCAAGAAGGTAGCGATTCGCCATGTTTAACTTGGCCCCCTGAAAAAGGACTCTCCTCCGCAATCCCGCCATCTTTAGATCCAGGACTGACCCGAAATGAAGCTCCGCGGCTTCAAACGGGACACGCGTGCCCAGGCCGGGCCCGATAGCGTATCTGTGATCATAAGAAGCCCTCTCTCCTGATGGAGGGTAATTGCCTCACCATGTAACATGTCCCGGAGCCTTTAAACTCAGGCAAACCGCTGGCAGTTTTTATGGCTGGAGGTAATTGGTTCCAGGTGGCTCTGAGAAACCGAAGGCCTTGGGCTGGACGAGCCCCTCCAGGTTCGTCTTTTGTCCTCGTGCCCCGAAATCAAGCGTTTTACCTTCTGTTCTATCAGGGCATCCGTCCCAGCACCTCATCGAGAGAGCAGCCATCGCCGTTGCTCCCTAAATAGAGCCGATATCTGCTCCGAACATGTGGTTGTGTTTTAATCAATGTTTATAGTTTGATTGATGTAGCGTCAAGGCCGAAGTTGGGCCCGCTGTCTTTTGTTGTTTGTCAAGTGGTTGTGTAATGTACGTTTTGTTCCAGGATCTAGTGAGCTGCACCGCTGTCTGCTGTCTATATAGGCCACATGCTAACTGAAATGGACAGAGTTTGATGTTATTACGGTGCTTGGCTAATGGAACTGTAATCTAATAAACCTGAAACTGCACAGAACATGCAAATAGTGGCTAAAATGGTCCGTTTTGTAATTAGACTGAATTGTTTTGTCTATACTTTAAATTTTACGTGTATTGTTTAAACGATTAATTGCTAGCAATCACGTCCAAAAGAAAAGTTTTCGTTTGCATAATTCATGTACTGTGTATGCTTATTATGTATATATAAATAAACACACACACATGCATGTATATATTTCAGAACAATATGTTGCGTTTATGTATTAATTTATTTACAGTACAAATTATATTCTAAATATAGACATTTATATACATGTAAATATTCATATATATATATATATATATATATATATATATATATATATATATATATATATATATATATATAAATAAAAAATATATATATATATATAAAAAAAAAAAAAAAAAAATATATATATATATATATATATATATATATATATATATATATATATATATATATATATATATACATATATATACATATATATGAAAATATATTTACAAAAAACGTTTTTTGCAACTGAACTCATCATATCTTTGTATAAACCTCCAAGGATTTAAGAAATGAATCATTTTATGAAGCACAGATGCATAAATTGATTAAAAGTGTCAGTAAAGACATACATACAAATAGTTCTGTTTCAAATAAAATAGAAGTTAGCTAGTGTCTGAACAGATTGAGAAAGGGCGGTGTGTGTGTGTGTGTGTGTGTGTGTGTGTGTGTGTGTGTGTGTGTGTGTGTGTGTGTGTGTGTGTGATTGTGACTTAGTCTCAGCAGGTGAAAGCGTTCCGCAAGGCTTCCTCCCTGACATACAGCAGGTGTGAAAGATAAGCACTCCCTTTCATCCCCGTAGTTTCAACAAGGTTAGTTTAGAGTTCCTGATACATGATCGTGGTCTTGCTCAGATCGATTCGTCACTGCACATCAGGGGCAGAAATTAACGGGGGCTTCTGGGAAAAATGCCACCAAACGGAGCAAAAACGCCTCCCAAATTCAAAATAAAGAGGCAAAAATTGCTCCTGTGTGCATGATCATATTAAATCTGTTTTGTGCAGCGCTGAGCCTTTCAGCCAATCGGACGCATTCTGCGTAGCTCATGAACGCGGCGGCCAATCACATTAGCGCAAATTAGATTTGCGCTCGCAAAATTTATGATAAACGACGGAAACGACGTAACTAAGAGATTCGTTTCGCGGCTTCAGCGGTTATGGGAGTTTTTGCAGAACCAGTCTTAACGTCCTCATCTTTTATTCTTGAGTAGGTCTTTGAAGAAAGTTGTTTGTGGCTAATGGGCTTCCCGTTGAGCGTCTTATTCTGGGAGACAGCCTTTGTCTCTCGAGTCTCAGCCGAACACGCGCCTGCCGCGAGGAGATTTCGACGAGGCCTCAGCATATTTTTAACGGATTTTGCGAGAGATCAGCGCCTCTGCTAAGATTTCGACTTTGAGAGGCTTCGCGGGTTTTGTTCTCGGCAGACAACACATTACATGGCAGAGCGCTTCCTGCACCGCGTGCTATTCTCAGTGGCTGCGTAATGGGATGCAGTAACATCACACAACTTTGCCGTATGTTTTGAGGATAAGAGCTGTGTTTGCTTATCTAATCACCGCTTAATAGATAATAAAGCAGCGAGCCACAAGGGGTCATGTGCATCAATAATTAAAGGGAGAATGAAACGCTCTCCCTCGTAACTCAAATAACCTTATTTTATGCAGACATCACAAAAAGGAGATTTTTAGTTCATTGTCATTTGAGTTTTATTATAATAGTGCTTTTACTATAATAGTTTTTTCTTTTCTTTTTATATTTTTAATTGTTTACTAATTTTGTGGAGGGGTTTTTACCTTATTTTATTGAATAATATTTCGAATGAATATGATTATTTCTAAATATTCTCTCTTTATAGATTTCAGTTTTATATTTCTATTATATTTCTTTTTAATTTAGTAATTCTATGCGCTTCTGTTATTTTTATTTAGCTAATTTCAGTTTCTTGTTGTGTGTTTTTATCATATTTATTATTTTTAACATCAATTTATAGTTGTAATAATTTTTTATTTATTTACTATTTTTCAAGTTTCAGTATTTTTTTATATATATATATATATAGCTTTATTTTATTTTCATTAAGTTTTAGTGCTTTTTTAATACCGTATTTATACTAATACTATTACTGTTATACTACTATATTTATACTATTAATGCTTTTGTTTTAGTTTTCTTTTCAAATTTCTTAACACTGATTTTTATATTTATTTCATTTTATTTTTTATTTGATTTTATTTTCAAAAACGATTAAATTGACAGTTTTTAATGAACAATAAAAACTGAGGTGTTAAATGCACCACGAATTATAATCACAATCATTCGATTTTCCTTATTTTTCCCGTCACACGGTGTTTTAAGCAACTGTTTCTGATGCGCAGCAGCAAATATGGCTCCTCCAATCAGATTTTAGCATTGCCGTTTACTTTATAGTGCACTATATTCAATGTTTTGTGCATCTTCTCCCATTCCTTTCTACAGGCGGCGTCTTCGGCCCTCAGCAGCTTGGGTCACGTGTACACGGCCATCGGCGACTACCCCAACGCCCTGGCCAGTCACAAGCAGTGCGTCCTGCTGGCCAAACAGTCCAAGGACCAGCTCTCCGAGGCCCGCGAGCTGGGCAACATGGGAGCCGTCTACATCGCCATGGGTGACTTCGATAACGCCGTGCAGTGCCACGAGCAGCACCTGAGCATCGCCAAGAGCCTCGGCAACAAGCGCGAGGAGGCGCGTGCCTACAGCAACCTGGGAAGCGCTTACCACTACCGCCGAAACTCCGACAAGGCCATGTCCTACCACACGCACGTGCTGGAGCTCGCGCAGGAGCTGGAGGAGAAGAGCATCGAGATGAGGGCGTACGCGGGGCTGGGACACGCCGCCCGATGCATGCAGGACCTGGAGAGAGCCAAGCAGTACCACGAACAGCAGCTCAGCATCGCGGAAGGCCTGAAGGACCGCGCCGCCGAAGGCAGGGCTTCGTCCAACCTGGGTGAGAATATCGTGTTATAAAAAGATTCAGCGTCCACGCTAGCTGACTCGAGAACAAGTGCGCCACACTTTAGTGGCAAGAGAGGCCGGACTAATGAGGTTTGACTGACAGTTTGAGGAGCCAATGGAGTTAAGAGGTTTAACTTACTGATCCTAGATCGGTCATCTTTAGCTGTTATATCAACGGGACGCCCGTCAAGCTCAAGCTACAGAAGGTTTCGGAAAAATGAGCTTTGGATGACGTGGTTTGCTGGTTTGTTTTTAGCTATGTATGCAAATTTCGCCTTTTCGCGCTTTCGCGTAACACGTCAAACAGCAACCTTCACGCTAAAAACACGCTCCGTAGAGCGCCGTCGAACAATTTTAAACACATTTCTAGGTGAACTATTCCTTTAATTAAACACACAGCCGGCAGAAATTAAAATTCAAAGCCTCCCCAAGAAAATAAATTAAGGCCAATACGTAATGTTATTAGCTCAAAATATACAGTCATGATTGCTTTTGCGCATTGCATTTGTCTAGTTATTAAAAACAACAGCGCGAATGAATATTTATGGTTCTATTTGCAGTTTAGCGGCTGGATGACTCAGTCCCTTGCTCCCGCGGTGGCACCGAAGCATCGGTGCGCCAGGCGTACGCTGGATAAATTGGAGCCGTCGAAACCGAGTGTTTCAAAGCCCGTCTAATCTCTCACTCTGACTTTTATTGCTCCAATCTCACGTTTCCTCCCTCCGACAGCGCCTCCATCAATCTGATCTGAAACGCTCGCTGCTCTCAGATAAATAAATAGATGAACTCCCGAAAGAAAAATGTTGCCACAGGACTGTTAATATCGGGATTACAGCTGAGTGCGCTAGAGGAGAGAAATCAGCTGCTTTGTACTAGATTTCTGCTTTTTTTTTTTTTTTTTTTTGAGCAGGGTATGACTCTCCACAATAGTTATGGCTTATTTAGGCCATTTTATTATGGTTGATAATTTTTTTTATTTTGGTATCGACAACCAAAGTACTAGTGATGAATGCATTGATCTTGAAACATTGCTTTTTAATAGTTTGCATCAGGCAATAATTAATTAAAAATGCAAAAAAAAAAAATTGAATTAATCTAAGATTGTTATTTTATATTTTTATGATTTTTTAAACCAATTTTATCATCAGTCAGCAATGTTATTGTATATTATTGCGATATTTATTAACCTTTTGAAGTAACGTTTATTTTTCTCTTTTCATTTTTTTATTTTACCTTTAGTAATTTTATGTTGTTTTATCAGTTTTAAATTATTTTAAATTAAATTATTTATATTTATCATTTATTTTTAGCTCAAGTTTAATGATCTTACTCCAACTTCAACTTAGTTCAGTTATTTGTCAATGCAACATTTTATTTTTGTTTATAATTGTATTTTTATCATTTAAACATTTTTAATTCCAAGTTTGTCATTTCAGTACTTTGACTAATTTTCTTTTATTTTTTATTTAAAAATATTTCTTAAAATATTTAATTCAGCTTATTTCAACTTAAACTTTATTTAATTGCTTTAAAATAATACATTTTATAATTATTTTTACAAGCAAATTTATAATTTGATACATTTTATTTATAATGTTTCAAGTTTAGGTTTTTCACCTAACATTAATATTTTTCACTATTTTTTTTTTTTATTTTAATTAATTTTTAATTTAATTTAATTTAATTTTATTTTATTTTATTATTTTTTAGTTTATTCTGCCTGGCAAAGTTTAATAATTACTGCTAGTGATCTCAGATATCTAACCCTAAGCATGCTCTGTAGTACTAGTTAAACCCTCACCAATGCAGTCTTTAAATTACCGTCAGTCCTGTTCGTGCGAACTCAAAGTGTTGATGAATTTGCATAGCGAGGAAGTCCATAGGGTGATATTTATGTCCTGTGAAGCTCTCGTGGAAAAAAAATGGAATCAATTTCTTTCCCCTTTTGCGCACGGCCGTGATAAATTTGTACCGAAAGTGTGCACGATCAGGTGAGCTCATTTAAAACGGGGATATAAATATTACTAGATTACTCCCAGCGCCTCTGAGGTTGTTACTCTGCGAACAGAGCTAATGATGTAGGAGAGGCTGCGCAGATGAGATGCGCTCTCCGTGAGTAATGCCTTCTCTGCAGACTCACGCTAAGCTTTAGAAAACGCATCCCGGCTCTCCTTCAATCACCGGCCATGACTCCATCTGATCGATCCCAATTATTAATAGCTGGAAGGGCTGAGAGAAAAGTAGCGCTTATAAATTTAACAATCTCGCGCCGTTAGAGACCTGGAAGTGCACACATTGATCTCTCTGTTAAAGAAGGCCGGCAGATATTTAAAGCTACAGCGGCTGTGTTTGATTAAAGGTTGAAGATGTTTACTCAAAGGCCGATTGGTCTCAACAAACACGTTTTATCAGCCACTCGTGTCTATATCTATTATATGCGGCTAAAAGTCACGTAGTCGATAGCGGAGTGCGACAGTCATGTTCTGGAAGTAAAATCCCATTCATTTTCTCCGTAGAGAAATCGATTTTAACGGATAACCCTTTCAAATAGAAGCAGCAGCTCTGTATGATGGGTATTTATTTATTTGTGGAATAATTATTTATTTGCTTTCTTAGCCTAGTTGAAGCCTTGCATAATTGCGTTTTATAATATATATATTTTTTATTTATTTATTAGGTATTTTGAGAGCATACAATGTATTCAGTGAAAGTAAAAATGACTTGAAACCCCACTTAAAACCCTCCCACCAAAAAGACTTTTAAATATTTAAAAATTAAATAAAAGTTTTATATATATATATATATATATATATATATATATATATATATATATATATATATATATATATATATTTAATCATTAATTGCATAATTAATTGAAAAACTTTTCATTACTTTAATATTTTGTAATAAATGTAACATTTTAAATAATTCTACATTCGTAATCAGTGGCTAAATATTCCACTCTATTAGATTAGGTCATTCAATGCATCATGATTATCATTTCTTTATAAGTGTGCAGTCTTTTACCTTTGTCTTTTGTAGATTTAATAAAAGTTTGTCACGTTGAAGGCATTAGATTTTCCAAAATTCTCAAGAACGTTTATTGTCAAATACATAATCAAGGCTACTGAAAGGGAGCAGTCATGCATTAAAAAGCCCAATTTAGTGATTTGCATAATTTTGCCATTAAATGGTTAATTAATTTATTGGCGATTGTTTCTTTTTATAATCAGCAAATATTTTGAGTCTAATAAAAGATTAGCCATTTAACCAGTTTTCAAAAATTCAGAAAAATCTGAATGTGAACAAATATGCAAGCCATTGATGCCTATTAAAAAAGTGCATAATTTTTTTTTTATTAAATTAAATATTTACAGTGAGTGGGTTTAAATCACGCGTTAAAAAGCTGAATTATGTGATTCATCCATAATTTCGCAATATGCACGCATTGCTTTTCAGTTGGAGCACAGTACAATAGAAAGACAGAAAGCACGATTACTTAAAGTATGATTGCTTTTCAGTAAGTGTTAATCATTTCACCATCTTTCTCTCGAAGGTCTGTGCCTCTAGCACACCTGAAGCATGTTTCCTTCAGCTGCAAGCCCAGAAAACACCTTCTTTCCCGCTCAGGAGTATCGCTTTAATGCTCCATCTCGACTCATATTTTATTAAAACAGGTTTTGAGTTTGGATGCCGTTGCGATATTTAAGCCCTGAGCAGCGTGAATCTGATCCCAGTTGTGATAGTGCTGAGTGGACGGTAACCAGAGGCTTTATTCTCCTCAGCGAGAGCCGCGGGCCATAAACACACACTTCACAGCACCGTCAGAAGACTTTAGCGGTGTGTTTGTGCGTGTGTTTCGGTCTGGTGTTGTTAGTGTGTTTTGGTGTGGTTAGCAGTAGGGCTGGGGGGGGGGAATTAAAACATGCGGGTATAACAAAAATAAATTCAATATAAATGATCACTTGCATTGTTTCATCCGAAAATATTTAAGAAAAATACAATAATAACTACAATCACATTTGATTGCACAGAAAAGTATTTTAATGACAGTAATGTTAACGGCTTAAATATTGTTAGCGGTAAGTTTGTTTTCATTTGGGATAGAATTTGGGAAAAATTGAATAATTTATTTCTGGTCAAAAATGTTTGGATTATATGTCAGGATAATTATATTATATCGCATTTACATAGTGTTATGTTTATTATTACAGAATAAAATATTAAAATAAAAACATTACCTATATATTTTATACTATTCGATGCACAACTTAATTAATAATTTATTAATTATATATATATATATATATATATATATATATATATATTTATTTTTTTTTTTTTTTTTTTCTATGTTTTTGGAATTAAAAATAATTTATGTAGTTTAATGTTTCTTACTTTATTTTAAAAATACTACAATTATTTTAGTTGCATATATATATATATATATATATATATATATATATATATATATATATATATATATATATATATATATTTTTTTTATTTTTTTGTACATTAATAAAATGTCAGTACTAATGTTGGCTTAAGTACTGTCTAGTTTTGGTTGCACTAAGTAATATTACTATTGTGTGTGTGTTTCAGAAGGTTAATCGCTGTGTGGCAAATGTTCTCTCACGACTCTTGCTTTAAAACATTAGACATTGTTGATTTTCATTTTCTTTCGCTCCATAGCTGTAGGCAGAATATTAGCCGGTTCATCTCATTTGGTTTTCCTTAGATTAATATTCCGAGTCATTAAAAGAGCCACGGAGCAGCTTTAGAACTACTGCTCCTCTCTAAAGCGGCGAAGGGCTTCTCATAAACTAAAGTAAATCATTATCTTTTAATGAAAATACACACTGGTTGAAAATGACAGAAGTTGAGCTCGCGCTTACTTAGTTACGGGTAATCAGATTTGGACATTTCGTACTATCCATTCATAAATTGATGAGAATTTAAATGTGCTAAATTAAAAAAAATAATTATAATTAGTCATTTAAAAAAAAAAAAAAAAAAAAAATGCATTAACCCCAGGTTAAGTGTAGTGCATGTTTGATGTGTTGCTTTGACTGTGGCCCTGTTTCCACAGACAGTCGTTTAGTGCCGTCTCCGGCACACAGTGCAAGTGCGCCAAAACGGAAACGGAATATTTGGAAATTCCAAAATAGATCTTCAAAACGGTTTCGAAAATTCCTGAGAATTCCGAAAGGCCAGACTCCCGTTTCTCCGACATTAAGAGGGTGTTTATCAACAATCTGCGGCTGGTAAAAAAAAAAAAAACCTGAACCGCGCTTTGCTTAGCTAAAAGTGGAAGCGGAGAATAAACACAACTTCTTCTGCGAGAGGCTTAATGTAAAATTAATGCATCTGGCAAACCGTTGCCGGCCGCACCGCAGCGTTCGACTCTTTTACTCTTCGTCTGAAGCCAACAACAAAGCTGACCCTAGACTCGCAAGAATCTTCAGAGTCTGCCATTTGTTTGTCCCCATTTTCCCTGGGGTTTTTTCGAGACCGGCTCTGAGCTGTAAATCATACGGCAGAATATCGGGCCTAGTTAGCGTTCGCGTTTGAATGGGAGGAGACGAGACGGGAATGGTTTCGAGAGACAGACAGGAATCATAACAAAGGAAAATAGCTGTGGAAGCCACATGCCTGCTGAAATGCAGCTGCGCTTATTATTATTATGTTTTTGCTTGCCGTCAGCCGCTTCTTGCTGCAGTCACTTCGCGTACAATTTTGGTTTCCGTTAAATAAGTAGAGTGTGTGTTTGAGGTGAAGACATTAAGAGGGGTCGTTTCGAGACGCCAATTTTTTTCCTGCCTTTTTCTGCGTTGAACCAGCTGCAAAATCAATCACGACAGCACAGACTTTGTTTTGAAGCAAAAACATGCTTTCAGATTTGAATAAAAGGAAAATCTACAGCAGAATTTATCTGAGATGGCAACGGTATACTGCAATATACTTAACTGCTGACTCGCATTAATTTTTGTTATAAAAACTATTTTTAGATAAGCTTATTGTGAAATAGGGAGTGAGACTGGCTTTTAAAAAATATTATATGTTCGCATTATTTATAGTTTGTTATATATTCATTTTGTTATATGTATTTATATTTAGAATCATATATATATAAATACAATTTTATTTGACAAATTTCTAATAAGATAAAATAGATATTTAATTTTTATATTTTTGTATTTATATTTTATAAATTTATTATTGTATAAATATGTAATCATATTTAGTATATAAAAATTCCCATTAATATATTTTAATATAAATCTCTCTCTCTCTCTCTCTCTCTCTCTCTATATATATATATATATATATATATATATATATATATATATGTATATATATTTTTTTTTTTTTTTTTTTTTGTTTAAATTGAAAAAATCCTACTGGGATGGTAATTTAAAATATGCATATATATGTGTATATATATGTATATATAATTTTAATATAATATTTATAATATAATATATAATATATAATATAATATAATATTTATATATAATATATATATATAATCTCAGACCCAGTGGGGGCATAAATATGCAAACAAAAAAAATTAGAAATAAAAATCCTTCCTAAACTCAGCCTTTGTCTGCTCATTACTTACTCATTTGATGGACATATAACCCATATCTGACATATTTGATAGTCATATAGCCCTTTTGAGCTTTATAAGTTTCATGCATGTTTCAAAACGGTCACCATGACATGATTCCGACATGAAATCAGAGTAAATGCGTTCTATTATTAAATGTACTATATTAAGAATTTAACACACATCTGATGACTGCCGGTTTGATCGGTTTCATTTAGTTGTCAAAATCTCGTCAGGAAGTCGAGCTTTAAAGGCGAGTCCGCGCTAAAGCTAATTAATTCGGAATGTCACAGCCTTTAGGAAGCGGGAAGGCTTGAAAAGCGACAGCTATGTAATGAGTTCAAGTAGGACATCTCAGTAAAAATAAAATAAAAAAGTCATGGCGTCTCAGTCATTTGGGGTTGAAGATTGTGCCATTTGAAGATTAAATTACTACATTTCACATGCATTCAGGCGAAACGACCGCCTGGGGAGGGAAGTATTTTTAATGTTTGTTTGAAGGGCTGCCCATCACTCGTTCTACATAGCAGGGCATCAAAGCTGGAAAGACATCCTCAAAATCCCACTTCTGCTAATGTAGGCAGAGGCTCTCGGAGTCTGGCGTCTTCTTTAGCCAAATACTGCAGCGTTGCAATTATTATTCACCCCTTAGAGCAGACGCTGAGGAGTTTTTAACCTTTTCACTGACCTCCGATCAGTCTCAGATCCTGTTCCCCAGCCCCTCTCCTGCACGCCGGCTTTAGGGATTTAACTTTAACGATGGGGCCATATGCATTCCTGCATCGTCCGCAGGTGACCGCGTAATCCTCTTAACTGACCTATCAAAGAGGTGCTCTTTTTGTTTGTAGCCGTGACCCCGTTCTTAATACCAAATGCTGGAGATAAAGCTGACTGTGGTGTGACTGTCATAGTCGCATGCTGTTGCTTAAATTATGCGTATTTGCATCCTTTTGAGCCGTAAGAGAATGTTTATTTATATCTATTTGCGCTGTCGGACGATTAAACGTAATTAATTGCATCCAAATTAAAAAGGTTTTGGTTACATAATATATGATATATACTGTATGTTTGCACATTTATATATAAAAAGTAAACACACATACATATATTATGCAAACGAAAGCTTTTATTTGAGTGAAGAAATAAAATGTTACATTTTTTTGTGTTTTAAATTTTAAGCCAAGTTGCATACCACCAGGGGGCACTCAGAGTGCCACATTTTTAGAACAACTGCTGTAAATGATCCATTAGTTTAAGTAGTTTGTGCACATAAACACTCCCTACTGTTTGTGAATTAATAGCAGTCCCTTCTGTTAATTTGCAGACGGTCGGGAGTATTTATGTCCTGACAGTGTAGATTTGTTCAGCTCAGCATTTCTGTTTTTAGCTCAAGGAAGTTTTTTAGGTCATGTTAGCACCGTCTGTTGTGTTCCTAGCAGTCACATTGGACGGAGCCAGTATAGAAGTGTTTAAGCAGGCCCAGTCATTTAATAAAAACAGACCCGCAGGTGTTGGTTTCTTTCATCAAAGTTTTTTTTGTCTGGCACGTTTCACCGCGCACATCTCAAAGGATTCATTTTCAAACAAGCCTTTGTCTGAAGCTTTGCTCACTGATAAATGAAGAATCATGGGGTTAAGTATTGATAATTAGCCACTGAAGACTGGGGCTATTTTAGAGGAAATATTTGTGAATAGAGAAGAGCTCTAATGGGCCCTCAGTGTCAGGATACCAGCTTGGCACGGGATCTAATTGGATTTACCACATGCTGGTAATCCTGCCTTGGCACATGAGTATTGACACTGAGCAGATGGGCAACCCCTCACCCATTCTGATACCCCCCGTCGCCTCCTGCTTCCACAAACGCAGAAGGACACGCTCGTGGCCCGTGACACAGTCAGCAGAGCGGACGAGTTTCCCTCAAGATGCCAAACCACTCCGTCAACAGTGGCTCCGCGTCTCTCGAAAAAACACTTTTATCTCACACGCTACTTCCCTCCGATGTGTTTTCGTTGGCGTTCGATTCCCAGAGCTCATTTTCGGGTCAGCCGGCATCTCTGACAATTACACAAATGGTCACCACAGACTTCCCAGTTGTGCCCCACTGACACGTCTTGTTTTCCGCTCATCCCAGCAGTTTTCCTGATCCCTGATACTTAGCTCTGACTTTCAAAGGGAAAGAAATACCCGGTTAAAGCATACAGAGATGTGGTGTGGACCACAATTAAAGTTTCCCATTGCTGGTGCCCTCAAACCCTTTTTCCATCAGAAGTGTTCATTAGCCCTTTTCCTCCCGTTTCTCTACTTTCCCCAAAGTACCGTACTGGAACCGGAGAGGCGGGACTGTTATGACGGTAATGATAATTTTGTGGAAAAGTGGTGAGGCAACATTAGGGGGACCCAAAATTTGCAAGAAGTCTCCCAAGACAGAGCAGATCTGGCTGTTTTGATTGTCATCGCCTCATACTGTCATATCTTTAGGGCTCAGAACTTTGATTGAAGACGAGTCGAGGCTACACAAATCAGATCAGATCCCCTTTTTAATTAAAAGATATTTCTGCATGCTCTCAGATCCTATTCCCTTTTTTCCAGTTGGATAATTTACTTGGGGTATGTTTTTTTAATGTAAACTTAATCTTTAGCCTCTTTTATACAGATCGAAGATATTGAAAAGCCATTTCGGTTATCCTGTGAAGCATGATAAGCACAGTTCGACTGAATGAAACTATTTTTTTCTTCTTTACAGGAATCATTCACCAGATGAAAGGGGACTACGAGACTGCTCTGAAGCTGCACAAGGCTCATCTATCCATCGCCCAGGAGCTAAACGACTACGCCGCACAGGGAAGGGCATATGGAAATATGGGCAACGCTTACAATGCCCTCGGTGCCTTCGACCAGGCCGTACGCTACCACCGCCAAGAGCTGCAGATTTCCATGGAGGTTAACGATCGTGCCTCGCAGGCTTCGACACATGGGAACCTAGCGGTGGCTTACCAGGCTCTGGGTGCACATGATCGGGCCTTGCAACATTACCAGAATCATCTGAACATTGCCCGAGAGTTGAGGGACATTCAGAGTGAGGCTCGTGCTTTGGGCAATTTGGGTAATTTCCACTGCTCTCGGGGAGAGTTTCCCCAAGCCGTACCCTACTATGAACAATACCTACGGCTTTCCCCGGACTTGCAGGATATGGAGAGTGAAGGTAAAGTCTGTCACAACTTGGGATACGCACACTACTGTCTGGGAAACTTCCAGGAGGCGGTGAAGTACTACGAACAAGATTTAGCACTTGCTAAGGACCTCCACGATAAGTTGAGTCAAGCCAAAGCCTACTGTAATCTTGGTCTGGCCTTCAAGGCTCTTGGTGACTACAGCAAGGCGGAGGAGTGCCAGAAGTACCTTCTTTCATTGGCGCAGTCGCTGAACAACTCGCAAGCTCGATTCCGCGCCTTGGGCAACCTGGGAGACATCTTCCTTTGCAAGAAGGACGTTCCCGGAGCTGTCAAGTTTTACGAGCAGCAGTTGTCCTTGGCGCACCAAGTCAAGGATCGCAAAATGGAGGCGAACGCCTACGCCGCATTGGGAGCAGCCTACAGGATGCTACAAAAGTTTGACAAGGCCTTGGGTTACCACACCCAGGAACTGGAGGTGTATCAGGAGCAGGGCGACATCCAGGGAGAGTGCCAGGCTCATGGACACCTCGCCGCCGTCTATATGTCTCTTGGAAAGTACACCATGGCCTTTAAATGCTACGAGGAACAGCTTGAGCTCGGCCAGCGACTGAAGGACCCCAGCGTTGAGGCCCAGGTTTACGGTAACATGGGTATTACGAAAATGAACATGGGAGTAATGGAGGAGGCCATTGGTTATTTTGAGCAACAGTTGGCGATGTTGCAGCAGCTCAGTGGCAACGAGGCCGTGCTGGACCGTGGTCGTGCTTATGGGAATTTGGGAGACTGCTATGACTCGCTGGGAGATTTTGAAGAAGCGATAAAGTATTATGACCAGTACCTCTCCGTGGCACAGAGCCTCAATCATATGCAGGACCAGGAGAAGGCATACCGAGGTCTTGGTAATGGACACAGGTAAGAGTTCAAGAACTTTTTTGTGTTGTTTATCATTTTACACTGGCCTCAAAACGTATTTGGATACAATTAGGTAGAAAACATATCAAACCATGTTGCATCTGCAAGCAAATATTTCTTAAAATATGATATATACAGATACTTAAAATATTCAGGCTTGTTTCCATTTTGAATGTAAGTGCATTTGGTCTCATGATTTTTTTATCTTGTTTTTAACTTAATTTATTCCTAAAATTTGTGCAATGCCAGTGTAGTGAGACAAAATACACTTATTATATTAAATACATAACAAGACGTAATATCTTGGTTTAATTATATCTTGTTTTAAGTATTTTCAAATATTTTAACTGGAAAACAAGTAAAAAAAAATCTTAAAAACATCTCACTCCAGATGTCCTGGACTGAATTTGTGGTAAATGTATCCTGAGATTATCTTGTATCTTGAGAAACATTTTAGATATTTTTGTTGGATATTCTGTTATCTGATCAAATAGCATTCATACATTTTTAAGTGATGTAAAAGGATAGTTCACCAAAGAAATTCTGATGTGCCTTCAAGTTGTTTTGATCTGTATCGATGTTTCAGTTTTTATTAATGCAATGGAAGTCGATGTGATGCCAAGCAGCACTTTCATTTTTATTTATATTGACACGAGAATTGAGTAAATTGGGGTAATTGTAGTTTTATTCTCCTTTAAGTGTGAAAATACTTTTTGACGCCACTGTAAAAACTGCAAAAGTACTAGTGATGCTTCAATATAATATGATCTCATACAAGATTAGATTACGTGTGAGTGATTTATTAGCATTCTGGAGCTGTGGAGTCTCGTGATGATGCAACAGGCTGCTTGTTATTCCAATTGATTCAGTCTGATAGAGGCACTTGCCGTATGAGAACGGCATGAGAACTGACTCCATGAGGTCAGCAGGCGGACGCTGAACACAAAATGCAACGGACTGAAAATGGAATTGTTTTGTATCAGAGCTTGACCCCGTCAGGTGCATGTGGTTTATCTATGTTAGTGCTTATTTGCCTTTGAGTAGATACCGTTTTTTACTTGGTCAATAAGTTGCATGCTTGCTATTCATGGTGGGAAATATCACACATTCTGCAGGCAAATCATTAGGCAACATCTAAATAGTGCCGTTATTTAATGCACTTCTTATTTGTCCATTTTGTTGCTTAAAGAGCCTCGCTTACGATCTCTCCTTGTGACTTGTGAATATGACGGATGTTTTAGTGGCAGCAAATAAATTAGTTCAAACTGATTGGTGACTCTTGGCAGCTTATCAGTTAAATGTAGTTTTAGTACATATTAATATTAAAAATGCATTAAATGTATTCTGTGAACATTTTTAAGAGATAATGCAAATGAATCTTTGAATCAGAGTTTCGCTGATGTTGAGCCATTGCATTGCTTTGAAATATATTTAAAATATAAAATAATATATATTTGATGCACGTTAGGATTGTACTTTATGAAACACAATCGCCCAGTGCTTTTGTCTTCAACGGAGAACAAATCTTTGTGTTTTGAATCTGTTCGCTCTCAGAAATAAAGGTACAAAAGCTGTTACTGTGGCGGTAGCTTTTAAAAAGGTACACTTTTGTACTTAATAGGTTCTAATATGTAGACTTTATATACTAATATGCACCTTTAAGCTACCAAAATGGACCCTTCAGGTACAAACTTGTACATGACGGCTTTTGTACCTTGATGTTACATGTCATACTCTAAAAAAATCCATTCAGTCTTCAACAACAGAATTGATTCCACTTCTTTTAACCAAATACCTCGTAGTTTGATATTTGGTTTGTGGTTTAAAGTGAAGATAGTTTGCCAAAAATAACAGCGACTCAATTTCTTAACTCCGATGGTATGATGTATTTGCTCGATCGCTCGAAAAAGCGAGTTGTTCTTTGTGCGCTCCCGTCCGTGTCTACCCAGCATCCTCGGCGTGATCCGCCACGCATCCATTTTAATTAACATCCAATCAGCCCTTTAAGCGTTCCAGCTCCCGTCACAGACCCCGGTGGATTCTGCTTACCTGCGAGTATACGGGCACGGAAATATGATGAATGGTTTGCTGCAGGGGCCTGTCAGAGCTCGACGCTGAGGATTGTGGGAAGAGAACTCGCACCGGGCCCTCAACGAGCCAACCTCATCCAAACCCAAACCCCCGCTGTCCGACGGGAAAGTAAATTACACTGTCACTAGTGACAATGCGCTTGGACTCCCCTCAGCGGAGAGGAGCTTTACCTCAGATAGCGCAGAAGAATCCAACAAGAACCTCATTAAAGGCCCGCGTTAAAAGCTATTTGTTTCATTTATATTGAAATGAGGCAGGGCCTTTCAACAAGACTGATGTTGCTGTAATTTCAAGTGACAGGACAACAAGGGGTAATGATGCATCGCTTTTATGCTACCTAAGTAGTGAGCGAGTCCCCGGCCTGCATGAATTAAGCCTGGTTTTGTTATTCCGCAGAGAGCCGGTACCGAATCGTGTTTCTAACTCGTTCTCCCGCCGGATGAGAGCGTTTGGACTACATTTCTCTTTCTAAATGAAGTTGCGTCGGAGCTGTCCCGCCACCTGTGCGGTTCTGGAATAGCTGGTATCGATCTAAAACACGCCGTCCCTCGCGATTCTCCCACGTTCAGTGTTTTAGCAGCGATGCGTTATGAGATTCTGTTTCACGCGAGAAGGTCGGTATTAAAAGAAATACATAAATCTCTAAATCGCTCTGTAAATTTGATAGCGGCGTGTAAACATTCTGGAATTTATCAGAGTCAGAGCTGAAATTTACATGCCACTTATTTCTATTTGATTACACCAGAGTCTGGAAGCAGACACACTTTGAGAAGCACGCCATTAGACTGATTTAATGTGTATATATATATATATATGTATATGGACTGGACATCCCCCTATGCACACCTATGTCACATTTTAATATAGAATTGTTCATAATTTTATATATTTATGTACCTTGTGCCTTACTTTCTAGAAAGTAGTAGTAGATAGTAGTAATTATTTACTAGATATCGCCATCTCGTGTCATGGTGTGTGAAAATAAGCGATGGTGCTGTTGAGATTTGCTGTATATATGCATTGTTTTCGTAAGTGTCTCAGCCAATCAGACTGCTCACTTTGTGTTTTCTCTAGCTATCTCTGCGTAACGGTGCTTCTCTGTGTTTGTCAGGGCGATGGGGAATCTTCAGCAGTCTCTGGTGTGTTTTGAGAAGCGGTTGGTGGTGGCTCATGAGCTGGGCGAGTGTGGAGGGAAAGCTCAGGCGTACGGAGAGCTGGGCAGCCTGCACAGTCAGCTGGGGAACTACGAGCAGGCCATCTCCTGCCTGGAGCGACAGCTCGCCATCGCCCGAGACACCCAGGACCGCTTGCTGGAGGGCGACGCCAGCTGCGGCCTGGGCGCTGTGTACCAGCTGATGGGCGAACACGACACGGCTCTTCAGTTTCACCAGCTGGACCTGCAGATCGCCGAGGACACGGGCAGCGCCGGCTGTCAGGGAAGGGCCTACGGGAACCTGGGGCTCACTTACGAGTCGCTGGGGAATTTCGAGAGAGCCGTGGTGTATCAGGAGCAGCACCTGAGCATCGCGGCGCAGACCAACGACCTGGCGGCCAAAACCCTGGCCTACAGCAGCCTGGGACGAACACACCACGCTCTGCAGAACTACTCACAGTCCGTCATGTACCTGCAGGAAGGTAAGAGGACGGTTATTCGGTCGCTGAGGTGTTCGGAGGGTTGTTGTGCGGTTGCTAAGGTGCTAAGTCGAAAGCTGTGACATGTAGTCGAGTCAGGTGTGCATATTTTTATGCAAAAACTGTGATGTTGCATTAAAAAGACTGGATACAAACAGGATATAAATGTTCAAAACGTGCATCAAATGGGTTGATATTTGTGTAATTTTTTTTTAAGGAAAAGAGACATTTTAATTGTAATTTTTTTTTATTGAAAGCATTAGTGTGTGTGTGTGTGTGTATGTATATATATATATATATATATATATATATATATATATATATATATATATATATATATATACACACACACACACATACATGTTTTGAAATGACAAGTACATGTGTAAACATGTGACCAAACATCAGTTGAATAATACTAGGTAATTAATTGATATATATTTCAAATTATATATATAATAGTTTTTGGGATTTAGAGAAGAAAATAATGATTTTATATTAATAATAGTAATTCAATTAATATGAATAATGATCAATAATGTCAAATTGTTGCTGTTGACACATGCATATATTATTGTTATTATTATCAGAAATATTTATATTATAAATATTACTATATATAAATATAATACATATTTATTTACAATGTTAAATCAAATTTATTTTGGCCTAATGTTGTGGTTCTTTTTACACATTTAAACTTAACTTATTATTATTATTTAACTATTCGGGATTCTTTGATAAATAGAAAGTTTATTAAAAAAAAAGTAACATTATAAATGTTTTTACTGTAACTTTTGTACAATTTAATGCATCTTTACTAAAGTCTCACCCCATACCACCCAGCATAAATTCATAACTAAACGGAAACATAAGTGTCTACCTGTTTTTTTTTTTTTTTTTTTGCAATGTGGATTTTTTTATTGCTTTTATCTCTGCTAAAAAAAATTAGCTTGGTTTTGGGGGTGAACGTATGATTTCTTCACCCTTGTAGGGCGTTCGTTCCTTCGTTCCGCTGAAGTAGAAATGACTAAAGTCGTCAGGAAGTTGTTTATTGAGGTCTGTTTGCACACTCACAGAGACATCTGCTGCTTGGCTCCCGCAAGACAACGCTGAGATTCAGCTCATTTGTTTGGCTTCTGGTGCCACTCTGAACCGGAGCGTTCTCAATCGAGCCGTATGTCGCTATAATAATCCTATTAGAGACGTATTCGAAGAGAGAGCGCTCACCCGTACACGACGAGACTAGAAGGGTTTGTAGTTGAATTACTGGTTTCTGGTCCTCGTCAGGAACAGATCGGCTCAGACGATGCTCTGATCACCTTTCGCCCAGGACTTTGACAATTAGCTCGCAGCGAGAGAACGGGAAGAGGCCGGAGAGTGGCGTATCTCACCGAAGGCCACCGCGTCGCTTCGTCTGACAGCCAGTTAACCGAGAGCAGCCTCCTCACGAGCCGCGGACGGAGCGAAGCGCTCGCTCTCACTGCGGTCTGCCGTTTGATAGATTAGAGTTGTGAACGCTAGAGTGTGTGTGTGTGTGTGTGTGTGTGTGTGTGTGTGTGTGTGTCCGACTGGAAGGACTCGATGATAATGGACGTATTTTTACTCTTACATTTTTATTGATGTATCTGTACAGCTTCCCTGTAGCTCAAATGGTAGAGCAATTCGATTGGCCGAGAAGGCGAGAGAGGATAAAATGTAAAAATCTAACTTTGGTGCAACAGTCTCTTTGGATAAAAGCGTCTGCTAAATGCATAAAAAAAACTAAAAATAGACATCTTTACATTTCTGTTTATTTATACATACTTCATCATTTTTATTTAATTTATTTGTGCATGTTTTATTCAATATTTATGTTTATTTTACTTCATAGATTCATTTAATGCTAATTTATGCGTATTGTATTTTTCACATTTTTATTTATCCTTCATTTTACTCTTTGCATTTTATTATATATATATATATATATATATATATATATATATATATATATATATATATATATATATATATATATATAGTCACATACACATATACAATAGCTCATGTACGGTTTTATGCAATTTATTTATACACACATATTTTTTTTAAACATATACATACATGTACATGGAATCTGCATTTTTATATTTTATATCAGCACATTTATATTTGATATTTCCTTTCATTTTTTTATATGCATACATTGGACGTTTCTTATGCGTTTTTTTATATTTAGATGCATTTTAGACGCGGCTTCGCAACTCACTTCTGCGCAATTTTTCAGCTTGCGTTATTTCATATTTCGAATCGGTCAGACGCAACTTTTGGCAGCCCAGTGAGCCAAGAAACGGATGATAAAACTCACCGCTGGTTTCTCTATCCATTTATAACACGTTTCACATGAGCAATAACTTACTGTTCAGACTGTGGCTGAAGTACGCAGCGTGCATCTTGCCATCAGTAATATACAACCAGAGAAACGACGTACACCACAATGCAATATGCTTGACATGACCTTTTGATTATTTCATCATCTGACAGTGTGCGCACCGCATACCACTTCCTGTCAGAAATAATGAGAGCGTTGTTTTCAGAGATTAAGGTCGTACCGGCGTAAAATAACACTGTTTACCAATTAGAGGCATGCTTTGATACGCATGCATGTATAATTCAGAGCCGTGTACCGCAGAGCGCTCGCGTGTTTCACCGCACGCTTCTTTTGTTTAGAGTTTGAACTTCACTGAGACGGAGGAATCAGAGCGGGATTGAAACGGTGATTAAAGTCTGCGTTGAATGAGAAAAACCCAAATTCTTCAGATCGGCGTCTGATGAGACCTAAATACCGGCACGTCTCGACAGCCGCGTCAAAGATCGATGATGAAAAACACCAAAACAGAGAGAACGGGGGAAAGAAAAGACAAGGGAGCGATTCGGAGACGTTTTTTTAATTTTTTTTTTAGGATGATTAATTTCAGAGAGCTGCAAATACGAATTGAAATACAAGACGCGCTAGAGCTGCTTTCAACCACTTCTGGCTTTAAAGCGAAGGGAGTTTTGATTATGCTTTTATTAAAGGAAAAGTTCCGTTCCTAACCTGAAGTATATGGTTTTCTTTCTTCCCGAGAAAAGAGAAGAAATCAAATGTATTTAAAATATATTTATTCCCTTTTAAACAAACGTTCGGCTTAATATTTCGGTGGAGTCTTTGATGAATAGTACGTTCAGAAGAACAGCATTCATATGAAAACTTTTTCTATAGATTATAAAAGTATGTACTGTGTTGTATTGTATTTTTGAACAATTTAAGACATTTCGTTCAAAAAATCTCTGAAACCTAAGCATTGGGCGGTATTTTGTAACATCAAAATGTGTTTTCACCAAAAAAAAAACGTTAAAAAAGTAAAGTTTCTTTAATTATTTATTTTACTTTTTTTCTCTTAAAATTTCCCAAATGCTTTCCCAAACTAAAACATTTTTTATTTGTTCATCCTCTATAGAAATTACATTTTTTGCCTCTCGGCTGATTTAAATAAAGCAATATTAAGATGAAGTGCTAAAATTTCTAAAGATAAAAAAACTAATAAAACTAAATTAAATAATAAGAATATTAATAATATAACAACTTAAAAATTTTATTTAAAAAGAACTGAACACACACACACACATTTATATATATATATATATATATATATATATATATATATATATATATATATATATATATAAATAGCAATAAATAATATATAAAAAAAAAAAAAAAAATATAAGCTTAATAAAAAATACATTAAAATGACAAAACATATAACCAAATTTCTAAAAACTTGAAACAAAAACTGAACTGAAAATAATGATGATTGATATAATAGTATATGAATAATAAAATTATATTTTAGTGCGCATTGCAAATAAATAAAACATTTTTTTTTATATTTTTCACTAGAAATTTCTAATAAATGTAATGGATAAATAAAAAAACATTCATTAAATTAAGCATGAAACGTTGAAGTAGAAAGACAGAAGTAGTATTGTGAGATTTTGATGTGTTAAAACGAGTGGAGTAGATCAGTAAGACTGAAAGTGTTTGTGTGTAAGTGTGTGTAAGTGTGTGTAAATGTGTGTTTTGTGACTCAGGTCTGCGTCTGGCGGAGCAGCTGGGCCGGCGGGAGGACGAGGCCAAGATCCGACACCGTCTGGGGCTCTCGCTGTGGGCCAGCGGCAATCTGGAGGAATCCCAGCACCAGGTACCGTCCGCACACACACACACACACACACACAGCCAATTTCCTGCAGTCTCCGCACAGATGCACAGGATGCTCATGAACGCTCTTCTTGACAGAGCTCCACTGTCTCTGCTTCTTCTAATGATGTGCCTGTAGGCGGATGCTTGCGTGTGCGTGCGTGTGTGTGTGTGTGTGTGTGTACGTACGTGTGTTTCGGATGTTTGCAGACTTGTCACCGCCGTCGGACTCTTCACTTGTGACTTCATCATTCTGTGAGGCAAACAAAGAGGCCGAATCTGCTGTTCAGGGAGTGGAGCTGCACAAACACACACCCTCTGCATTAAGACCCTGATTGATTCAGTCCTGTGAGCCCAAACGAGACCCTCGTCATCGGCAAACACTCCAGCTCAGGGTTTGTTTGAGGAATCGCTCCACGGCGCTGTGGATTTGGATGTAGCTTTGAGCAGGGACATTAAAGTTCACTTAATCCACAACTAAGGGCATAAAAAACGCTTATGAAATAACCTTAACTGAAATAAAAAAAAAATTTTAATTATATTTTTATTGTGTTGTTTAAAATGTTTACATTTTAGTTTAAATAAATGTGCTAAAATAATGATTATATTATATTATATTATATTATTATATTATATTATATTATATTATATTATATTATATTATATTACAATAGTTTTATTAAAATCAATTAAAATGTATTATTATATAATAATATATTTTACTATTACATTTCAAAAATAATTTAGCATTATTTATTATTATTATTTAATAATGTTTCAAAGTTCAGGTGATCATTTTACATTAATTTATTAATTTATTATTATCATTTCATAATGTTTAAATTGTGAAATGTTTTAGTTTAAATGAAAGTACTAAAATAAATGAATATATTATATTATATTATAGTATATTATATTATATTATTGTTTTATTACAATATTTAAAAGTTTTAATAAAACCAATTGTATTGTAATTTTTTTTGAATTATTATTCATTATATTAATTTTATTGCTATTTATTAATAACTAATTGATTAATAACTAATTTAATTAGTTACTAGATACATTTTAATATAGTTTATAGCAATGTACTAAAATAAGTCAGACTAGAACTGAAATAAAAATGAAAAAAAAAATGAAAAAGAAAAGAAATCTACATTTAGAACTAAAACAGAAAAAGAAGGAATAAAAATAAAAAATCTGTTCAAAGAGTCATTTAAAGCTACAGTGTCTGATTTCTTTGTAAATAACAGCAGCAAAATGACTGGAAAAATGTATTATTTCTCAAACAGTCTCACCTTAAAAGCATGATTGAGTCAGAAACGGACACAGCTTTGTTTTAAAAGCATTTTTACAGTCCAGTTATTCATGAATTATTGCTAAATGGTTGAACTGAATCGTTAGGAAAACAGAAATTAACCTGAAAGCTTCAGAAATACCCTAGAGAGTTTAGCTGAATATTGTATATTAAATGTAGTCATCTAGCGTTTAATAATATTCTAGGGACGCGCGATATGTACGAGCTAGTTGTTTAAAACCGCTGCAGTCAATAAGATCTTTTTTTAATACCTTTATTCAGCAAAGGTGCATTAAATTGATCAAAAGTGACGTTAATATTGTTTTATAAGTTTCTGTTTCAAATACATGCTGCTCTTTTGAATTTTCTATGCGTCAAAGAATGAATGTAAATGAGAATCAATTGGGTTTCATCGCGGTTTCCATTAAAATGCAAACAGTTTTCGACATTAATAATAATAAAAACGTTTCCTGAGCAGCAAATCAGCATATCATATTTCTGAAGGATCGCGTGACACTGAAGACTGAAGTACTGATGCTGAAAAATATAGATTCGTTTACAGAAATCAATTCGATTTTAACACACATTCGCATTGAAAACAGTCATTTTGAATTGCAATAATATTTTACAATATTACTGTATTTTTGATCAAATAAATGCAGCCTTGCTGACCGGAATGATTTTTTTAAAAACTTGAACAAGCTATACCAACCCCAGTGTTGCATTTTTGATTTTATTCTAGTCTTTTTTTAATATTTTAATTATTTAAATTAAATTAAAAGGACAGCGGCAGATTACTGAAAAGATTTAAACTAATATAAAAAAAAACATTTTGATGGAATATACATAATAAAAAAATAAAACATGCTCGTGAAGGTATAAAAAAACAATAGAACGTCTAGAAAAAAAGTGCATTTCTGATCCGAGTTAGACATATAGTTAGTTTTCCTGAAATCTTCTAGGCTTGCTCTGCAGACTAAACTTTTCAATCAATAGCATAAAACCGGCCCGAGGTGTATTGAGCCTCTGAGATTATTTCTTGAGCTCAAAGTGACGGATTTTATTTGATTTCTTTTATGATTTCTGGAGGTCGTCGGCGTCTCAGACGGTGACAGTGATTGTAGTCGTCTCAGTAATCGCCTGCTCGGATCACATTTCATCATGGCCGTCTGGGGAGGAAGGCTCTAGATTGTTCTTCTCCCTCTGTAAATTGCCGAGCGAGTCTCGCGGAGAAGGATGTTGATCACATATGTGCCGAACGTCTACAGGGAGATGGAAGATTAGAGGATAATGTGTTTAGATCATCGTACAGCCCGTCTTGTCAATTAGGCAGCTGCGCCGCTGGGGAGGGACGTGCTTTAGTTCGGTCTGAAAGAGCGGGAAAGCTTCAGAATGGAGTCTCCCGCGCCTCTGGCGGCAGCTGTCAATCAAACAGACACGCTTCGTATCGGACGCTTTTGTTGAGACGTCCAGATGTTTGCGCACAACACTGTCTCACAAGGAGACATCGCTTTTGTGACATTTCTCCACCAAAGAAAAACCTCGTAGATACTTTGTCTTGGCTCGGTGTCTGGAGTAAGCTCAGTAAGCGTAAAAATATGAGCGGTGGTTGCCAGTGGAGAACTCAATGCCGCAGTGGAGAACATTTACGTCAATATTTAGTAATCGGTTGCTTGGTTGTTGTTAAAGTGTTTCCAGGGCGTGTTTTTTTTTGCCGTGTTATCTCTGCATATTTTTCAAGATGCACACGAGTTGGTTTGTTCATCGGATTTGGAGAAATACCGGCAACGGATGCTCTGCGGTGAATGGGTGCCGTCAGAATGAAAGTCCAAGCAGCTGATAAAAAGCACACCGGTCCATCGGTTAACATCTTAAGAGGGTTTTGGAAGAAACGAATCCATCAAGACGTTTCTGACTTCGCTTTGAAACCGCTGCTTGAATCCACAATCCATAAAATTGCTTCTTTTATTGATTGCTGCATCACATCAGCATATTTGTTTGGAGCCGTTTTGAACCGCATTTGTTTGTAAATGGCGCTTTATATTTGCATATTTTTTTCCTTGATTCAGGAAGATTATTTTTCACTGAAGAAAGCAATATTACGGATAAAGGGCTTGAATTTTAGCTGGAAGTGTGACGTTAATAATAGGTTTGTTTTTATCTTCATGACGCATTAAAGGGACACTTTTTTGGGGAAATAGGCTCATTCTCCAACTCCCTCAGAGTTAATAAGTTGAGTTTTACCGTTTTTTTTAAACCATTCAGCCGATCTCCGTGTCTGGCGATAGCAGTTTTAGCGTAGCTTAGCATAGATCATTGAATCCAATTAGACCGGTAGCATTGTGTCGAAAAATGATCAAAGTTTGGATATTTTTCCTATTTAAAACTCTTAGACTCTTCTGTAGTTATATTGTGGACTGACACCGACAGAAAATGAAAAGTTATGATTTTCTAGAGTGATATGATGAGGAACTATACTCCCATTCTGGCGTAATAATCAAGGAGGTTTTCTGCCGTACCATGACCGCAGCTGATCTTGCAAGCTGAGCACTTTTTTTATGAACTCTGGGGGAGGTGGAGAATGAGCCTATTTCCAAAAAAAGCGGAGCGTTCCTTTAAATAATGCGCTGGAGCTGTGTGTATCGTGATTGGACGCTCATTCTGACGGCACCCATTCGCTGCAGAGCGCCCATTGCCGAGCGAGCGATGCAATGCTACGTTTCTCTAAATCTGTTGTTCTGATGAAGAAACAAACTCATCTACATCTTCTACGAACGCAAGGGTGTTAGCTAATGCTCTTTTTTTTTATTCAAAATATTACATTAACTTTCAAGTGACACACACTGTAGCTTTAAATGCGCATTTGTGTTCTTGTCTGCAGAGCGTTTAAGGCTGTAGAGTGGAGGAAATAAAATGAAACATAAGTCAGCTGATAGGACGGCGTGTGTGTGTGTGTGTGTGTAGTAATAGTAGCTTTTTATGGCCTTCCTCCCGGGTGACTCAGTTTGGTGTGTGTGTGTGTGATGTATAGACAGTTCTGGAGCGCTGCAGATTGCAGATGGTGTGTGTGTGTGTGTGTGTGTGTGTGTGTGTGTGCGCGCGCTGATGCATTCCGCTCTTAATTGATTGCAGGCTGGCCGTGCTGTATGCTGATGAAGGGCTCTCTGCAGCCGAACCCCTGAGAAACGCTGCATTCCACACCACAAACACACACACACACACACACACACACACACGTGCTCGGACACACACACACACATCTCGAAAACACATAAATACTCACACATGCAACTACGAGCTTCTCCTCAGTCCTCACATGAAGCAGGACAGCTTGACAACCACAGTCCAGCTGCCCTTTTAAAACTCATTCAGAAGTATTTTTGAGTAGTTTAGCGGGAAAAGCATCGACATAATCTTTAAACAAGACTTGTTCGCTTTGAGCAGATTGCTTAAATGTGTTGTCCTTGTAGTTAAAGTTAACCTCGCTATATTTAAATTTTTTGCTTAAAAGAAGTAGAACATTTTCGTCAGTGCGATAGGAAAGAAAAGTGCCTCTATTTTATTATAACAAGTTACTATTTTATTATAACATGTTTCATGCGATTTTAAGCTTGTACATTTGCTTGTGATTTTAATTTCTGTCGATTTAGGAATATTTGCATATTTAATTTTTTAGTTGAAATTGCTTGCTAGAAGTACATTGAGTGAATTAATGGTATTAATATAAATATATAAATAAATATAAAAAAACAACAATAAATCTGGGTAAAAAATTTAGTTGACGTTGTACAAAAATCTTTTATTTAATCATTAAATTATTTATTTATAAATATATTTAATCTGAAATCTATGAAATCATATTTAATTATTTATTTAATTATTGATTTATATATTTAGTTTGTTTACTGTTTATTTGAAAAGTGAATCATCATCTGATCCGTAAAGCTTCTATTGAAGCTTATATTATAATTATAATTATTTAGGTTATTTATTGTTTAATTAGTAAATCATTTATTTAATCTTTGAATTGATATTTGATTTAAAAAGTGTTAAATCATGTTTTTTTTTTTTTATTAGCGAATCATCCATTTAGTTTAGTTTTTGTTCGATTAGTGAAACATTTATTTGAATAACGAATTATGTATTTCATTTATTTATTGTTTATTTGATTAGTGAATTATTTAATCATTAAAAAAGATCTGTAAATTATATATTTTCTTTATTGAATCATTTATTTGATTAGTGAATTATGTAATTATTTGATTTATATATGTGACCCTGGAGAAGCTTAAGTCACTGAGGTATATTTGTATAAATAGCAAAAAATACATTGTAAGACACATTTTTTTGCATATATATATATATATATATATATATATATATATATATATATATATATATATATATATATATATATATTCATTTTTGATGAGTAATATGCATGGCTAAGAACTTCATTTGGACGACTTTAAAGGTGATTTTTTTCCTGTATTCAGATTTTTTGCACCCTCGGATTTTCAAACTGTTGCATCTCTGGCAAATACTGCCGTATCCTAACAAGCTATCTAAAACGGAAAGCTTGCTTATCCAGCCTTCAGATGATTCGTAAACCTCAATTTCGAAAAACGGACAGGGGGCCGGGGGTCACGTTACGACGAACGAACGAACGAATGAATCGTTTATTTTAAAAGTGAATCGTTCGTTTCACCGGTAGACTGTTCGACCGCTGTTCAATCCGTGCATCGTATGTGAATCTGTCCGTGAAGCAACTGAATCGAATCTCAAAA
>NW_025048050.1:192500-202500 GCF_018831695.1 Puntigrus tetrazona | reverse complement strand
GTAAGAGTCATTGAAACGAGTCATTGTTAAAACGAGTCCCAAGCCGTTTCATGTTGATCTCACCATGAAACAATAGCATATTTCCTGCCCGCTTGTTGGTCTTTCCGCATTGGTCTGAAAGAAAATGCTAATTCATTCTTTGCCACTAGGTGGCACTCTTTGAAGCGTTAAAAGCTCACATGCGGTGCTTTAAATGAACTCGACCGGAGAGATTCAATTGTGAACAAATTGTTTGGGAGTTGTATAAGTAAGGCACAAATAAATGCATGCTGTTTGGCACTCCCAAAACCAAAATATGAACCTTTTATAACCCGTAATAGGGGCGCTTTAAGCTGTACTGGATGTTAGGGCGTTGCTAGGGTGTACTTGGATTTGAGGGTGTTGCTAGGTGGTTTGTTAGGCCCTTGCTAAGTGGTTGGTAGGGTTTATTGGATGATGAGGCGCTGCCGGGTGAATGCTAGGGTTTTTTTGGATGTTTAAGCATTGATGGGTGTTGTTACGGTGTGCTCAGTGTTTGTTAGGGTATCACCAGTCGTTGCTAAGAGGTTGCTAATGTTTACTGGATAATGTTACAGTGTTGCTAGGTGGTTTCTAGGCTGTTCTTAATGTTTGTTAGGTTGTTGCTAGGTGATTTCAAGGGTGTATATATACTTTTAGGTGGTTGATATGGTGTTTCTAGTGTTTGTTGGAGCACTGCTGGGTTTTGTATTGAAGACATTATGAGATCATTTTTGTAACGCTTAAACTTTGCACATATTTTTCCGCAAAACATCATAATTTTACTCCCTTTGATCATCCTAGTTTTTTAAAGTAAAAGTAAACTACGCGGCGTGTTGATATACGATTGTTTTATGGTTTTATAAAATACGGACGACTTTCCGTTTCGGCCGAACACAAATTTCGAAGAGTGTTTGTAACCTGGTGACTGTTTTGGGTCACCATTGACTTCCATAGTAGCGAACAAAATACCATGGGAGTCAATGGTGACCCAAAACAACCTGGTTACTTTTTGTGTTCGACTGAAACAAAGAAATTCATACAGGTTTGGAGTAAATGCTGATTGCGGAATTAAACTTTTTGGGTGAACTACGTGCATTTCCCAATAAAATATTACAGTAAAAGTGACGCAGAGCGCAGCTGTGCTCGGGTTAGTGTGAATGTCTGCATCCTCCTAAATATACCCTGATGGATGCGGCGCTGGAGTGTGCGCGTTCATGCCCTGCAGGAAGCGCATCTCAGCGCTCAGCGATGCTGTCATGCACCGTGGCGGGGCTGGAGGCCACAGCGCACTGATCTCCGGCTCTGTGGCGTAACCGGGTGGCAGCTGAGGAGTTACTCACCTCTCGCGTGGAGGAAGCGCTGCTGGTGTTGAGTTCACTCTGACATGTAATTAGGAGAAAGACGCTGGCAGGTTTGGAGGAGCTGAATGCAGAGAGAAGGATGGCAGAACCTCAGAAGCTCTTGGTGTGAATTAAGCAGCAGCCTGAAACAAAGGCCATTATTGTATGCGCGCGCGGAAAGCCGCCGGTGCCAGCGCATTAGTCACTAGAGGTGTGATGGCTTCTCCCAGCGAGCGCTACGCTCATCCCTGCCCATTAAAGGATAATTTAGCGCTTGACTGAGGGGCTGCGAGCAATCTTTTCCACTTGGTTGGGTGCAATATGCCACCTTTGAAGACCCCATTCATTGTGCAGAAAGAAAGAGGCGCGAACAGGAATCGTGATACCCGCGACCGGCTGCTATATGAGCGATTACGGCTCGTTTAGCGAGACCTCTCGCGCCCTTTGGTTAAGACGGATCCGTGTGTGTTGACTGGAGTGGCGTTCGCGGGATTCATCAGAACATCTCTGCGATCACGTGGCTGGCGTTTGCCCGTGCGAAACCCACCGGCGTAAAAAGCGGCTGCCAGGGTGTTGCTGTATAGTTGCTAGGTGCAAATGAGCCCATGCTCAAGCATAATATCGTGGACACCTTGTTTTCACCTTTGGGTAGAAAATTAATTATGAGATAAGGTTAAATACAAAAAAAGCAGTCATACTGGAAGATATATACTGATATGGAGATATATATATATATATATATATATATATATATATATATATATATATATATATATGTATATGAGAGAGAGTCAGATTGGGAGCTATTTAAGATATAAATAAGATATGCCAGGAAAAAAAGGCATATTTTGAGATACTTTGAGATATATACTGTAATGAAATTATGAGATACAAAGTCATAGTTTGAGATGATGTCATGTTGTGAGATATAGTATATAGTAATATTATGAGATGTACGTCATATTGTGAGCTGTATGGTAATATTGTCATCTATATACTGTATATATATATATATATATATATATATATATATATATATATATATATTTATATTTAAAGATTGTGAAATAATAAAGTCATATGAAGTCAATGTGAAATTTTACTTATTAAGTAAGTCATCTTGTGTGATGTAAAGTCATACTGCAAAATGCATATAGAATTATGAGACATATAGTCAGATATAAAGTCACTTTTTGATATATAGTCACGTTCTGAGATATAAAGTAATATATTCGCGGTATAAAATGATATTGTGAGATATTTAGTAAATAATGGAGAGTCATTATGTACATTATGGAACATATAGAAGTCGCAATGTGATAGTCATGTGAGATATGTACTGTAAAATAGTATTATGAGATATATTAAGGCCTAATTTATGAAAGGAACAGAAGCAGGTGAAAATCATATTTTAAGATACAGTGTAAGGTATATTGTAGCATTATGAGAGTAATAGTCATAATGTACGGTATATAGTAACACGAGACGTATTAATTCATTCATCGTAAGTCCTCTCTTCAACAAGACGTGATTTAAGGAATCGTGGTGCAGGATGACTTGTACATTAACGATAGATATGTTTGAGAGTTGGATCATATCACTAACCCTCAGTGGTAAGTGATAGATGACCTAGTGTACACCACTACTTAGGGCATTTAGCTTTTTCCCTGGTCGTTTGCTTGTCATATGAGCTGCGGCCTGAGTTACGGTTCATAAACCAATTCGGCCTAATTTGTGGAAATAAACGGCAGCTGATGATTTATCATTTGCATATTATAAGCTAATGCATTCTCATTGCTGCTTGTCTCAGCAGAAACCCGCAGCAGACAGTTCGGTTTTAGTCGGCAGGTAAACAGCTTCCTCCTGCGCTCGCGGCGTTACTCGAACCCAGATCCAGTGCGAGCAACCTTAGTTAACCTACCTGACCGGGTCAGAGAGCCGCTCGCTATAGGAAGGTTTTCCTTTCAGAGCATCCTCTCCTATCTCCGCCTGCCACACGCGTCCCGCGGCGCTGTCTCCGCATCTGAGCCGACTTCATTTCCGAGGAGAGCGCGGACGGACAGGTCGCTCGAACCCCCGCGACCGGGTCGAAGCCTGTCACTTTAAGCGCAAATGTACAAAGAGCAGATCTCGTTCTCCGGCTCCTCCGGTGCTTTTCATTTCTGCTTGGCGCCGAAATGAGATTATTCCCGTCCTGCAGGGTCGTACCCTGACAAAGAATCAAATTAACATTTCAACGGGATTTGGGACGGCTTCCGTCTCGAGAGGGAGTGCGACGGGCGCCGGAACATGTTTGCGGAGATAAAGAATGCAAAATGGGAAAGAATGCTGGTGCTCTGACATTCTGGAATGGTTCGGAAATCGAGGGAAGAGGATTAGCAGACGTTCGTTTCATTCTCAGAGCAAAGGGCTTAAACAAACACGCTAATGAGCTATTCAGACGCCTGTAGAGCGATCGATACATAGTCGTATTGTGAGAGGAATGGTGATATTATGAGATAGACGTAATATTTTGAAATGCATAAATCATCGTGAAATGCCGTCGTATTTGGAGATATGAAATACGTGCGAGACGAAAGGTCATATGCTATATATATATATATATATATATATTCAGAGGAATATGAGATTAAAATTAAACTTTAGCACATGTCATAGTAACATTATGAGATATAAGTCATATTTTGGGAGATTAAGTCATATTGTGAACTATATAGTCGTATTTTACACGTGAAACGTGCAGTATAAAGTCATACGGTTTTATATGGTTTTTAAATTTAACTTAAATTTTGAGACAAACCCATATTGTGAGATGCGTAGTAATATTATGCGGTATACATGATCCTGTTTTGATAAATATGAATTCAATGTCATATTATGAGATATAGTCGTAGTTTGAGAAGTATTGAGTTAATGTAAAATATGTATATAAGTTAAATTATGATGCATGGTCTTATTATGAGATATATAATCATGTTTTAAGAAACATTATGTAATTGTGAGATGTATATGGTAGTATATATGATATATATATATATATATATATATATATATATATATATATATATATATATATATATTAGTCATTTTGAGATAAAGCCAAATTGTGAGCTATATAGTATTATGAGATATATAGTCATTTAGAATAGATACATAATAATATTATGCAATATATAGTCCAAATGTGAGATATAATGCCATGATGTTGTGTGTAAATGTAATATGAGATCTATATTTTGAGATACATTAAGTGATTGTAAAATTTCTAGTAATATTATGTGATATATTCATATTTTGAGATATATGAAGCCTTAATATGAGATATATAAAGCCATAATTTAAGGAGTCAGATGACATTATACTTGCAGTAATATGAGATATATAAAGTTACATTTAGAGATGTAGGGAAGAGAAAAAGCAGACATTCCCTTTCGTTCTCAGACGCTAACGAGTCTCTTCATATCGACATGTTTTAATGCCATCTGATAATGCCTTCAAAATAATCGGCGGAACATCTGCGTCGTGCATTACGTGCAAATGAAGAGCGTTTTGTGTGTAATTGAGGAGAGGTGGATAAAACCTTATTAACCCAATGGAGGAATCCAAGTGCGCCGTCTCGGATGAGTCAGATTGCTGGAGAGATCCGTTTTTTTCATTAAAGCTAATCAGAGAAATTTGCTCACGTGTTCTCCAGACGCAGAGAAGACTCGTGCGCAATTATCTGCGTTTGTGTCTGCCGTCTTGTTCGCTCGTTCGTGAAAACCGTTTCCGTCATTGCGCCTCGCATCTCGACGGACGAAAAAGTCAACAAACGCGCGCGTGTCTGGATACAAAAGCGCGTGTGTTTGACAGCGCCGTCGATACGTTGTGCTTTCATCGCTGAAGAAGCTTAATTGACTTACCAGTTGCGTCTCTTTGAAGCGTTATGCCAGAGGAATGAAAAAAAAAAAAAGACACGGCGGGATTCGAGGTGTTGATGTAATCGACGGTATTCTTCGGCAAAAGTGATGTTTAGAGTCGATGTCTTCATTTTGAAGGACTTGCGTTTGCTGTTTCAGAGCCTGTTCCAGCAGCGAGACGGAGAGCGAAGCCGGAGACCTTTTGGACCAGCAGTTCGAAGAACTCAATAATAAACTCAACTCGGTGACCGACCCGACCGGCTTCTTGAGGATGGTTTCCAGGAACAACCTCTTCAACAGGTCAGACACACAGCGGTGGCGCGGAAACCTCTTCAATGTAGTGTTATTGAGACCTAAAACGTGTTCTTTTGAAGTCAAAGTGATGAATAAACATCACTAGAGTGTCATAAAATGAGTAAAGAGCTTGATTTTAGAGTTCGGCGGACAAGTCGTGATAAATGTTTCTATTGCCACTCCAAAATTACTCATGAATTTAATTGAGGTGTCAAAAAATATTGGCAATAGACAATATTTGAAGCCTTCTAGAGAAATATGAGACATATTTAAGGAACAGACCCAAATTGAAAGCTACATTGGTAAATAGTTTTTGGTTATAGATCTTATGTTTTAGTATTTATCCATAATAAACCAGTTGATATTAACCCGAGTAGAGAAAAGCAGATTAAATGAAACCAAACGCCAAATAATTTAGCGATGATGATCTACTTTTCTCAGTTCATTGGCAAAAACAATTTGAAATGTCATTTTATTATCCATAAATATCGTTGTTATCGAAAAATAAACTATTTGGAATTAATCTCAAGAAAAGAGAAACCATTTAAATAGTGCTCATAATTCATCAAAAAATAAAAATAAAATTCTCTGTATATAATAAATAAAATCCTGGATATAGTTCTGCTTTATATTGACCAAAATAAACCATTTGGTATTAATCTGAAGAAAGATAAACAATTTAAATAGTGAAGAAAAAAAACAATAAAGCAATTAATAAGCATTTTGTTTATGCATCAAAAAATAAATAAATGTAAATAACAATTCTCAGTCTATCTGCAAAAAAAAAAAAAAAAAAAAAAAATTTTTTCCTAGATATAGATTTATTACCTAAATAAACCATTTGGTATTAATATAGAGAAAGAGAAACCATTTAAATAGTGAAGAAAAACACCAACTTATTAAGCAATAAATTAACATTTTGTTCATAATTCTCAGCATTTTTCTTGTCCTAGACCTATCGATGGAGATAAACCATTCGGTATCAATCTAAAGAAAGAGACACCACTCCAACAGTAGAAAAAAACCCAATCAAACCCTGAATCATTAAGCAATTAGCAAACATTTTGCTGGTGATGGATCTGAACTCTGCCGGTGGGAAAGAGCAGCTCAGACGGATGATAATTAGGGATAGTTGGGCATTCGGTCCGGTCCTTCACATCCTGATTCATTACGAGAAAAAGAGAGACGGTTATTAGCGCTGAAAGAGGGGGAGGGAGGAAGAAACGACAGCCGGGACAGGAACAGGAGGAGAGAGGCTGTGTCGTGTGTTGTTAAAGACGGGGTCAGAGCGGCCATCGTTACGGCTCTGCTCCTCGTTAAGAGCTCTCAGCACCGTCATTAAAACAAAGATCCGTCCCCGAGCGCCGCTCGCTCCTCGTCTGCCCTAATGAGCACGTGCCGCCGCGTTAAACTAACAACTCAGTCAGGGATTCTGGCATCGCTCGCTCACCCTCAAACCCGTTCGGCTTTCTTCACCAACAAGAGCATCCCGCTCTTTTTAAGCGAAGCGGCGGGTAAACATCGTTAAAGTGTCTTCCGGGTGGTTTAAAATGTCTTTTTGGCCTTCTGAAGTCGTGCGATAGGTTTGTGTTGAGGGACAGGCCCGAATCGAAGCGTTTCGCTCACCGAAAATCCACAGAAGGATTCACGAGACAAGCGGCGCTCAAACGATTCGTTAAAAAGAGGCAATGATTCGCGAACGAATCTTTGAAACGGATTGTTTGGTCGTTCGTAAGAGTTCACGAGACAAGTGGTGATCAAGTGACTCATTAACAAGATCTAGTGCTAAACTGTACTTCATTAAAGAATTCTGTATTTATGAATATGAGAATATTTTCAATATCGTTTGATGCAGGTTGCAAAATCAGTGAACAAATATTTATTTATTATAATATAATGCACTTATCCGCTATTTTGGTCATATTTAGTATTAGCTTTTATTTTTATAATTCTTCATAATATTTATTTTATTTTAGTTCATTTTGTTGTGCACTTCTGTCATATTTATCCGTTTATTTATTTATTTATTTGTTTGTTTATATTTTTAGGGTTATCCCCCGTTTTATTTCAGCTTTGTTGATTTATTTTAGTTCAGTTTTGTTTAAATCTTAACTTTAAACAATATTAAACACTCGTTTCAATTTTGAATTTATTTAATATTTTCCGTTTTTATTTTACTTTTAGTAATTTTGTCATTGTTTGTGTTGTTGTTGCAATTTTGCGTTTATTTCTTCATTTCATTTCAGCTCTTTTACAGTTCAATAACCGTAATACGCAACTTTAATACGCTCGCCTCTACAGTTTTCACGGTATATTTTTATCTAACGCAGGATTTGAATTATATAAATAACCTCCGAACTGTTTCCTTCCGTTCTGGCACAAATGATCCTCCTCTGGTTTGATCGGGCCGATGTCGAACCGATCTCTGACGCTCATTAAACGTTGATGAGGCTTACTCGGGTTTGATCAACCGGTTAACCCCCGAAAGGAGACTCCTGCGCGCGTGTCTCTTTGAAGACCTGTAATGATAGAGCTTCGTGACAGGAAGTGGGAAGGAAGTTGTCTGCGGAGCCCTTCGGTTTCCATAGCGATGCCGATTAGACCTGGAGTATGTGGAGTCGTTACACCTACACAGATGCTTTAATAACGAGGTGTTTTGATGTCATCTGCTGTAAGGTGAAGAGATCTGCAGGACACACACCTGATTAAAGCAGTAAAGCACTCCAGGCTGTGTCCTGCGGCGATTTCACCGCGGTAAAGGCCTTAGTAAAATCTCCAATAAATGACACTAATGACAAACGATCGGATTTGGTAAGATAGCAATCGCAATAAACGGTTCCTCTGCCAAATATGAATGATATTGTTATATTGTAAACCCAGCACGTTTACATTTAGTCATTTAGCGGACGCTTTTGTCCAAAGTGACGTCCAAAAGAGGATCGAAATCCAGTGCTGCAAGTTTTTTTTTTTTTTATTATATAATAAATAAAAAGAAAACTGATAGAATAGGAAAATAATTGATAAGCTAGTGTTAGTGGGTTTTTCTAAAGAAAACAAAGTGAATGAATCTAAAAGAGTCTAAAAGTTTAGTTTTTTTAAATAGAGTTACAATAGAGAGCGCTAGAGTTAGAGGGTCAAATAAAGATAGAATAATAATAATAATAATAATAATAATATAATTCACAATTAAAACTTCATATGTACATTTTATTAGTTAAATAACTATAATATTATTATGATTTTTATTTTGTATTATTTGTATTTTATTATACAAATATAGAATATTAGCATGCAATATTAACTTATTATTATTATTATTATTATTATTATTATTATACACTATTAATTCTTCTTGTTCTTTCTTTTTGTTAGGCCTGTTTGTACTGCTGTAGTATTGTGACGTCAGTATACAATATAACTATTAATTATTCTTTATTATTTTAAGAATTATTATTAATATTATTTGTTATATGTATGCATTGTTGATATTACTATTACTGCCGTACTTCTATTTTCATTCTAAGAGGTTCACGGTGTTCACAACCCTCTTTTATTGTATTTAAATGGCTTTCTGAGTATTTTAACCCCAACAGTCCCTGACCTGCTGTTATGAAACACACAAGCGGGTTAAATATAAATGGTGCTGTTTTTCAGGTGAACGGCGCCCTCTTGTGTTTCAGTAACTAATAGAATAGCACACCGAACACCGTTTCGTCTCGAGGAAGGAGTCTGCGTACTGTATTTCCAGCTGGACGCGCTCTCATCCGTTGCATTTCCTGATTTCTTTCCATCCGACTTCCACGAGTTGAGTCAGAAGTGAATGAAGTGCTCTTTTAGCGTTTGACGAGTGTGTTTGTGGTGTTGTTTCAGGAGCTGTCAGAGTATGACGAGTCTCTTCAGTAACACGGTGTCTCCAGTGAAGGAGGGCTCCTCGTCTCTGCCGCGCCGCTCCAGTGCGCTCAGCAAACCTCCGCTACGAGCCCTTTACGACCTTCTCATCGCCCCGATGGAGGGGGTACGACCAGCTATAATAATCACTGTCACTGCCTTAAAGGGGTCGTATGATAAAAAAAAAACATTATTTTGTGTGCTATGTAATGTTTATGCGGTTTAAGGTTCCAAAAAACCCCGCCTCCTGAAACGGATCGATTTGCACGACGCTCATCTTTCTGAGAAGCGAGGTGCGCTCTGATTGGCCGGGTATCCAGTGGGTTGTGATTGGCTGAACACCACAAAAACGTTACTATATATATTCAGTGGGTTACGTGATTACGAAACGAAATATAAAGACTCTTTTATGAAACGTAATGTAACTTTTTCAAAGGTTGTGAGTCAGAAGCACCAGACTGTCCTCACTTTATAGTCTCTGTCTACAGCCAGCGTAGACTGCTTTGTCAGGAAACAGTCCTCTGAAATGAACTGAACAGACTAATATTTGCGTTGAGTTGTTCTGGAACAGTGTTTTAA
>NW_025048050.1:157500-187500 GCF_018831695.1 Puntigrus tetrazona | reverse complement strand
AATTTGATCTGATTGATTTTATTTTCAGTAATTTCATTTAAAATATTTGTTTACTAATTTCCCTTTCATACTTTTATTTCTTATACTTTTAAGTTTTTTTCACAAACTGAAAATGTGAAAGCGGTAACAGACAAGAAGTAGGAGCGTTCAACCTCTTCGTGTGGTGTGTGATCTGTGTTTGTGTGGCTCCCCCAGGTGGAGAAGTCTCTCCAGCGCATTCAGAACGGTCAGAGGAACTCCATGTACACGTCTCAGCAGAGCGTGGAGAATAAGGTGGGCGGCGTGCCCGGCTGGCAGGCTCTGCTGACCGCGGTGGGATTCAGGCTGGACTCGGCTGGAACGGGCCTCCCTGCGGCGGTCTTCTTCCCCACCGCTGACCCCGGAGACCGACTGCAGCAGTGCAGCACCACCCTCCAGTCACTGCTGGGTACGACACGCTGATGGCGAACCACGGGAGTAGGAGGGAGAGGAACCGGACAGATGCGCGTGGTCAAAAAATGGCAAAAAAACGTGTTTGCTGTGTGCAATAAACAAAAAGGAGAGAGTAGGAAAAGTCAAATGTGAGCCTGCATCACAAAACCTCTCCTAAAGAAATATTTTTAGGATTGGAAAATGTTCTGCACTGGAAAATATGGAATCTGAGGGTGCAAAAAAATCTGAATACTGAGAAAATTGCCTTTAAAGTTGTTTAAATTAAGTTCTTAGCAATGTGTATTACTAAATTATATATATATATATATATATATATATATATATATATATATGATGTGTATATATATATATATATGATGTATATATATTTTATTTACTAAATATATATATATATATATATATATATATATATATATATATATATATATTATTAGTAAATAATATATATATATACATACATATATATATTTAAAAATATATATATATATATATATATATATATATATATATATAATTTACTAGATATCTATATAGAACACGATCTTTACTTAATATCCTAATGATTTTTGGCATAAAAGAAAAAGAGATAATTGTGAGCCATGCAATGTATTTTTGGCTATTGCTACAAATATACTTAAGACTGGTTTTGTGCTCCAGGGTCACAAATGTGCGAATTCTCACTTATTGGTCATTGGCAGTAATTTTCAAGGGGTTTTCTTCCTCCAGAATGCTAGTTCATGTTATCGTGTCTGCTCGCACAGGGCATTAGAACTTCAAAATAAAATCAAAACAAGCCATTTTCGTACTTTTCGAACACTTGCACTTTTTTCGACCTACAAAATATTGCTTATAAACTTCTTGTTATGCTGTGTTTTTTCCGAAATATCGGATTCAATCTTCATATCGTCTTGTTTTCCTTCAGTTAGCACAGGTTTTGCGTTTTTTGTTTTGTTATTCTGTGCTCACGCTTCTCAGTTTATAAGTGAACGTTGCCAAAATAATCAATAAATATATATATTTTTTTTTAATTGGAAAAACTGACATGCATAATGTTCGTAACCAGTTGCGAAACCAATGCAAAACCTGTGCTAATTAAAAAGAAGACGCGTTGACAAAAAGCATGAAGGCCAGATTTGTTGATAATGTCGCCAATTGAGGTATTTTGAGCACGGCACGAGGTTTTAACGGTTACGTGTGCGTCATGTTCGCAGGCTTGCCTCCTCCCGCTCTGCAGGCCTTGTGTAAACTGATCACAGCGTCAGAAACCGGAGAACAGCTGATCAACCGGGTAAGACGTCACAGCGCGCATCAAACTTTTCATTAAGCATCTGATCTGTGCGTAACTTACCCTGCTGTATCGTTGAGATGCTCGTGTTTGCTTTTAACGTTCCTCTTTCCTTCTCTTTTCCTAAACTTACCATTAAAGGCTGTTAAAAATGTAGTGGGAATGGTAAGTGCTTAAAAACCCGCTTCCGACTAACTCCGCACACCAGCGTAAATCAACTTGCTTGGCTGCGCTGCTTTAGTGCAAATAATAATGCAATCGCGTGTGTTTGATCTTCCTCGTGTTTGGGCAGCTCCACCAGGTTTTGGTGCAGCTTCAGTCTGGAGAGAAGGAGCAGGATTTCTCTCTCGCGCCCATCCAGGTGTCCATCAGCGTGCAGCTCTGGAGACTTCCCGGCTGCCATGAGTTCCTGGCCGCCCTGGGTAAGAGCAGCTTCAGCACACGAGTGCCGATCGAGATGATGTAGCGCACGCTGAGGTCTCGGTCTTGCTCTTTCTCTCAGGGTTTGACCTGTGTGAGGTCGGTCAGGAGGAGGTGGTGTTGAAGACGGGCAAACAGGCCAACCGTCGCACCATGCACTTTGCCCTGCAATCGCTGCTGGCTCTGTTCGGTGAGCATCACCTCACACTGTCGATTCATTTAAAGGGGTTTTTTATTTTGTCATCAATCCTAAAGAGAAGAAAAAGGCTTTTTTTGATTTTTATTTATTTTATTAAAAAAATTTTATTTAATAGTTCATTTTTCAGTGAACTCAGTATCTTACGAATCGGTCATTTAAAGTTATTTACATAAAATAAATGCAAAAAATAGTAGTTGCATATGCAGTAAAAATCATCTGTTATTTTTAAACATTTTATTTTCAGGAAAATTATTTTATTTCAGTCAGAATAAAATAGACTAAATATAAATACATTTAAATATATGAGTATTTTTGAAAGACACTTTAAAAAAAAAAAAAAAAAAGGCTAAAAAGTGTGAAAAAAAGTGTATATTCTATATTTCCACCATACATTATTCATTACAATACTGACCAAAAAAAAAAATGTATTCATTATTTTCAACATTGTCCATTTTCGACAGCATTTGATTAATTACATAAATATGTATAATTTTATTACTCTATTTACCACTAATATAAAGGTTAAAAAATGCATATAATTAAAAAATGTTGAATCTTGTAACTTTTTAAATTATATTATATTTAAAATGTGTTATTTCTTATGCTATTAAAATAAATCAATATTGCTATTTTTAAATAAATAAAATAAATAAAAATAAATAAATCAAATTAAATGTTGACTAATTCAAACTTTTGACTAAAAAGTACAAATTTAAATTTGACACAAAAACTAAAATGTAAATTTTTACATAACTGATATGTACATTGTGTAATCATTGAAACTGTAAAAATATGATTAGTAATAATATGATATGAATCGCTACATTTATTGGTATGATAATAATAATAATTTTTAATGTCATTAATTACATTACACTAATAATAGTTTTACTTGTGGAATTAAAACAAAAAAAAAATATATATATATATATATATATATATATATATATATATATATATATATATATATATATATATATATATATATATATATATATATATATATAATTATACATGTTGACATTGTAATAATTGCACTTTAATGTTTTCTTCAGACTCTACTGAGCTGCCAAAGCGTCTGAGTCTGGACAGTTCGTCGTCTCTGGAGTCTCTGGCTTCAGCACAGTCTGTGTCCCACCAGCTGCCTATGGGCTACCCCAACCCTCCCTTCTCCCCTCCGTGTCCCGACAGCCTGGCCTCCGACGCCATCTCCGTCTACAGCCTGAGCTCCATCGCCTCTTCCATGAGCTTCCTATCCCGTCCCGAAGGCGCATCCGACTTCATCAGCCAGCGCTCGCGGCAGCAGGAGCTAGAGCGGCATCGGGGCGGAGCCGGGCTGTTTGCGTCCCACCGGCACACGGCGGTGCCCCGGAGCCGCTCATCCCCGCATGGAGCCGTAGGAGGCCACGACGATGAAGAATACGAAGGATACAGCATAATCAGCAGCGAGCCGTTGGGTAGCCAATGTGACACTCTCCCTCGTCCCGCAAACCACAGGAACCATCGGGGCGCTGCTCGCGGCGGGACGGGGAGAGGTTACGCGGTGTCCGTGTCCTCCAGGGGAAGCGTCAGCACCCCGACGTCTCCGGTCAAAGCCACCCTGGTTCCCAGCCCCAACTCGCCCTTCCAGAAGGTCGGGAAGGTGAGCAGCTCCGACACGGGCGAGTCCGATCAATCCAGCACAGAGACGGACAGCACTGTGAAGTCCCAAGAGGAGCGTACGCCCGGAGCCGCTCTGGACCCGCAGGAACTGGCGCAGAAGATCCTGGAAGAAACCCAAAGCCACATGCGGGCTGTTGAGACTTTGCAGAGAAGCACTGGGAGCATCCCGCTGGGCGACGGGGGGCCTCCGACGCCAACCGGAGGTTCTGCTTTTCGTTCTTCGGAGACGAGCGCATTCAGTCGCCCCAACAGCCGGGCGAGCATCAAGGCGCAGTCGTCTCCGCTCCCGACTCGCCCCAAACCGCCCTCTCGCACGTCATCCCTACAGAAAGTCAGCTCGGGATACAACAGCCCCGCTACGTCAGAGACGTCCCTGAAAGAAGGCAGCCAGCCGTCGCCGACTTCCGACAGTCACGCCCAGTTTAAACTGAAGTATCCCAGCTCGCCCTACAGCGGCCACATCTCCCGCTCGCCCAGCAACATCTCGCCCAGCTCGGGCCACCAGTCTCCAGCCGGCAGCGCGCCTTCCCCGGCGTTATCCTACTCCTCGACGGGCTCCACGCGCTCCAGTCCGGCGGACGCCCCGGATATCGACCGACTCAAATTGGCCGCCATAGACGAAAAAGTCCAAGCCATCCACAATCTCAAGACCTTCTGGGCGAGCGCCACCCAACAGCAGCACTCGGGACCAATGCGGGCGCTCCGCGGCGGGAAACTAAGCACCGCCAAACGAGACGTCCTGGGCCTTCTGAACCTCTCGCCCCGACACGCCGTCACTGGACAGGATACGCCCGGCCAGGATGTGGCGCTCGAGCACAGAAACCCGCCCAACGGCCATCGCAAGATCGATCCCAAGAGAGTCGCTCCGTCTCCCACGGCTTCCACTGGCAGCAGTCCGGGGTCGCATCCCATCCGACTGCCTTCAGGGAACGGATACAAGTTCCTGTCGCCGGGACGGTTCTTCCCTTCGTCTAAATGTTGAGATTCTGTCCCTCGGTGACTGGCTTCTCGTGATAAAGGAGTATTTTGAGTATTTATGACTCTGAAAAACAGTAAAAAAAAGGACAGTCTGGGTGAGGAAGTGCACATTCCCGGAAGCCTCAAACTGCCTACTGTTTTATTTTCCCGTGCAGAGAGCATATAATCCTTATGCTTCCACCTACACTGTAAAGGACCGTTTATATATGCAGACTGATCTTAGACTTGCGCGAGGCATGTCAGACAAAAAAATGTAAAAAAAAAGAGGAAAAAAAAAGAGATTGTACCAAAATGGTATTTCAACAAAAAGACAAAAAGGCTCGCTGTTTGTGTTAGTGAAGATGATGCGGCTTTGACTGGTTTTCTTTTGTTTTTTTCCGTTTTTCTTTTTTTTTTTTTTTTTAATATAATTATTGTTATTGTTATTATTATTATTATTATGGATGGTAATTGTTATTACAGTTATTTGTTTTGTAAATTAAATCAACGTTTTGCAATCAGTATTATACGTTTTTATATTGTTAAAGAAGCAAACCATGCACAAAAAAAGTTGAAAAAACATTTTCATATTTTTATTGAGATGGTGACGACGCACCTGACCTGACTTCTATGTGAATTGAGTGTCAGTATTACAGCATGGGTTCTCTTGCTCTCCAGTGATTCAGTGTCTTTTTAACAGAGATTTTGCATATGTGGACTCTCATCCAGACATATCTCAGTCATTTCTCAGTAAAATGGTCTCAATAAAAAGTTTAATTTACTCTCGTGTGGCGGTGGTCTTCTATTCGTTTTCATATTACCATACATCAGAATAGAAAGGCTTGGAATGGCTTCATAAATGAAATGAACATATCTAAGTCAATCCCATAAATGAATCGATAAATAAATGATTGATTTGTGCAACTATTTTGTGCACTTTATTTTTAAATAAATTAATAATACATTTTTTTATCATATTTCTAGACAATCGGATCCATGTATTGATTCAAAATTCACTATATTCATAAATATTCGTTCAACAAATGTGTACTTCCTGTTACCTTCATCAAATGTGACAAACCTGTGAGAAACCTGAACATTAGTATTTGTATTTTACAAGGCAATAAAGTCAGGATTAGTCGCTAAAAGAGTATTTTAGAGTGCAAAGTATGATCGGTTTGCAGAGATAATATTCATAAATTATTGAAATATCATCCAACAGAGAGACACTTTTTTGCGAAGGTGAGTTATTTGTTCTTTATGATTCAATAATAAAAAAAAGCGTAATTGTTTCGCTGCTATTTTGCAAAATGACTAGAAAAGGTAGCATAACAAATCTACACAAATAGCTTTTAAACATTATAATGACACGTTTCCTTAATATGTTATTCTTTTAGTACCGCGGTATGCAGTAAGCGAAAGGTTTGTGTGCATATTTTGTCCTGGTTGTGTGAACCCTTTGATCTTGAACTTATGGATCAAACAATAATGCTTTTGTTTAGGCATGGGTTCAGTTCTCAGGGAGAGTGTGAACTGGAAATGGGTCATTTTGGTGTCCACATCAAAATAAACACACAAAAGTGATTTCATATATGTAGAAAACATTACATTTAGGTGCTTTAACATTTTGGATACCGTTTTTAAAAATAAAAGTTCAAAATGTGGGTGAAAATGTGTTCCGTTGTCATCAGTGCAACATGTAGTTACATCAAAATTAAAGAACATACTTATTCTGACCTAAAATATATAAAAGGAAAGCGACCGTGATGAATGTTATTGTATTTTAAATCATTAAAACATATTGCTGGCTAATGTGGCTAATGGTAAAAACCTGTGGCTTAAAGGATAATAGTAAAGGAACGTTTTTGATGCTTGAAACTTTCAATAAATGTGTATCTAGTTTTATGAATAAGTGTGTTCTGCATGCTTGTAAATATTTAAAAGTGATTAAAAGCATGCCAAAATGCATCTCGTAATATTGACTTATAGATTTCCAAAAAAAAAAGAGATTCATAAGGCCCTACTGATGCTTCCTCACTTCTATTTGTTGTTTGCCAGCTTTTGATTTTCGTGGCAAATCAGAAATTGTGCCATTTGATACCAGACCCGTGGCATAAGCTAGTACGCTGCTTTTTGCAAGAAGCAGATCGCATTTTACATTAATTAAATCCCACATACACGTTCAAAAGCTCAGTGGATTATGATTCCGTACATCCTTTCTGAATCCATGTCGTTTGCAAAGCGGAATCACGTGGCTTGTGACATCAGCCGTGACGTCGGCAGGCCTGCGCGCAGCCGTAACCGGTGTAAAGAAGATGGTGCTCATCAAGGAATAGTAAGTACAAGTCTCGTTTTTCCACCTTTCCAGCCGAACGTTTTTTTTCTCGCGAATTACACGCAGTGAACGTTTATCTGCTGGCCCTCGGCCGCTTTCGGGGGGTAAAATGCGGACGCGCTGAGATGGACTCGCTCCCGGGAAGTGCGCGAGACACCGGCTCGCGCGTGAGGCCCAGCTTTAGCCGCGCCAGCACGTAGCTTTAGCACGCTAGGCTAAGCGAAGCCGCTCGCCATTCATTTTCAAGGAGCGGCGCGTTAGCACGCGATGCTATTCGCTGTTAGTTATTAGCCGTCAAGATTAAACGGGACCAAATCTGTTAGTTCCCTCAGACCGAAGATAACCAAATAGTCACTGATTTACACCAGTTTACGTTTACAGAAAGTATCTGACTTTAACGCCAGCGGGTTTATTATCACAAAACTGTCACTTTGTAGTAAAAACTCGCTTTTTTTTAGTGATTTTTCTTTTTTCTTTTCGCGGTTTATGTAAGTGGGGCATTTTTAATGACAGCGAACCCGTTTGACACTTCAGCAAATTTTGCGTAAAGTACGTCTGAGTAAAACTTTTCAGATTATACGCCAAAAAATGCCTCGGAAATATCACCGACGTACTATATCGCACTAATTTACTTTATCGTTTTAATATACACAGAGAGATCTAAAGTTCTTGTTTTAAACCCGTTAACAGGTTGGTCTATATAATTGAAAAGTGTTTAATGATCGTGATAAATTACCCTCTGGCTTGACAACACGCTTGGTTCGCCTTGTTAACCACTTAATCTAATTATATTCACTCGTGTGACTTGGTTATTTTTAGGCATTTTCTGTTTTAGCCGTTCTTTGATGCATCCAAATTGTCGGTTTGACAGGCGACTCCCGTTTAAATGGGCCTGCCCTGCAGTTATTCATTTCCAACCTGTTCTTCTTTCCTCGCAGGTTTTATCTTTCTGTTCTCCAGGGATCTAGTTATCACATTTTAATTAGGTTCTCATCTGTTGCACAGGACATGACATGCCTGAAAACAGTAGCTGTATAGCCTTTAATCTGAGAGATCGGATCAAGATTATGTCACAATGTGCCGCCTTATGAAATCCAGCACCTTTTAACCTTCTCTGAAGGTTTGGACTCGGGAGCGTCCACCCTTTAGGTTCGCAAGAGAATGCAAATGTGGCCGATCCTAGTCGCGTTGAGAAGCAAAGCGGCAGGTTTGCATGGGTTTCTTTCCAGAGTACTCGCTTCCGGCGTGTCTCCGCTTGGTTTAAATGGTCGAATGCAATAGAAAAACTCAGTCTGTTGTAAGACCTCCGGATTTCTGAGTCACTCGGCGGATAGGAGAGCATTGCAGCCTCTTGAGGTTTACGGAGGAGTTTCCGTATTAAGGAAATGTTGAGTAATATAGAAACCGATGTCTGTTTGTCGTTACAGAAGTTTATATGGGTGAAATCTGTAGTGTTTTGCATGCATGCATGCATATTGATAATTAAGTTTTTTTTTCAGGATTGACTCATAACAGGGATTGACTTGAGCAAAGAGCAGAAATTGATTTGTCGCCTCCTTTCATGAGCATTAAATATTGTGGAAAAGCCACGTTTCAAATCAAGCTTCCGACGACACGAGCAGTGAATGTTGTTTGCATTCAATAAAAATAGTTTTATTTATAAAAATGTATAGTATCTTGATAGTAGGTAGGAATTTTTACCTGTAGACTAATACATGGTCACCATCCGAAACCTTGCGCGTTTGGGAGTAGGCATGTCACAATAATTTTTTTTTTTTCTGTTCAATATATTGCCACTTCAATAACTGCGATATTGTCATTTTAAGTCCATTTTATACCACTGAATGAATGTACAAGCATAATATAACAGCGTAATAATGCTAGAAGGTCTAGACGCTTTCAATTGACGGCAAACATCTGATTCTTAGAAATATTTTTATTATAAAAATACGTTATAGAATTCGAAAATGCAGATCTGTGATGTGAGATGATAAAATATGAACATATATAATAAATTAAGCATTACCTTGTCATGATAGTGTTTTATAATTTTTGCAGAAAACTGTTAATATTTATATTCCTTAAAATATAATCCTATTATAATCATACTGTACATCTATCTATCTATCTATCTATCTATCTGTCTAATATATATATATATATATATATATATATATATATATATATATATATATATGTGTGTATGTGTATATAAATATGTGTGTGTGTGTGTGTATATATATATATATATATATATATATATATATATATATATATATATATATATATATATATATATATATATATATATATACACACATATATATATATATATACATACATATATATATACATATATATATATATATATATATATATGAGTAAGCTAACCCTGAAACATAACCTTCTCCAGAGCAGGTTAGGATCAAGTTGCTATGGCTACTTACTTTTAAACCTACCCCAGTATGTCACATAACCTGCTTTCTGGAATTCCCTCCAGGATCATCATTTACTTTTTACAGCAGTGTTTTGTGCATATGCTCGTAGGAGAGCCAGTGGCTCACAGGAAGCCAGGTTTACTTTTGAGCTGATCTCATTTCCTCTTTCTCACCCCAACTCAACAATTTGAAAATCCCCCAGTATGTCATTCACAGTCATTGAACTGCGTTATGTGCGTGCATTGTGTTTCTGAATATTGCGAGAGATGCGCAAGTCACACAGCGCCACACGGCGAGCTCTGTTTTAGACTGATAACTTATTAAATACATTTTTTTTTTTTTTTATTTAATAACGAGGAATAAGGAAACGAAATGTCGGTGACCGTGCAGTTTCGCCATGTTCATTCATAGCTGTTAAAGAAAAGATGCCTCTTAGCACTCTTGACATAATTTTTTAATAAGGGTTTATCACCCTGCAGTTAAATTTTGTTGTGGGCTTAGTTTTAGAGTTCATTTAAAAACATTTCTAATGAGGAGGAAAAGCCTTATTCGCGTGTGTGTGTGTGCGCTGAGGGGAATAGCAGGTGGAAACTAATAATAATAATAATCTGAGTTTTCTGGGGTTTAATATAGTACAACATAACATAAGTATAAATATAAAAAATGGTTACATTTTAATTAGTCAAACAAAAATAAAATGGACAAAAATCTGTCATTCTTTACGTATTTAAAATTGTTGTTTCAAGTTTTTCCACTATTAAAAACAGTAAACAAGTTTCCCCCAAATTTAATTGGTCTTTTAATGATTGCAATTTTGCATTTTTTTTTTTTTTTAAATAAAGGGGTTTCTATTAAAAATTGTAAAAAATAAAAATTTAAAAATTTAATTTATAAATTTATTTATTTAGTGGTTAGTTCTTAAAATAGTTCTACTATTATACTATCACATATACTATCTGGCACAATAAAAGCAAACGTTTATTTTGACAGGTTGCCGTGACTATCTTTACTTTTATTTATATTATATATATATGTATGTGTGTGTGTGTGTGTGTGTGTGTGTATATATATATATATATATATATATATATATATATATATATATATATATATATATACACACACACACACACACACGTCAAGATGTAAAGTGAATATCTTGCACATGAAGTGACTCTCAGAGCAGTTCTGGAGACGTTTATGTATATGTATGTCCTCACTGAGACGACAGATGCTGAAATCACTCAGAGCGTCACGCACTTCAGTTTATGTAGTAAACAAAGCTGTGCGTCTTCTCCATTCATTCATGAGTCCCACATATATGACAACATATATGATTCATATTTGAATTGTTTTTCCTGCTTAATATTTACAGATACTAGTCCATAAGGCAAAAGTGTGTGTGTGTGTCTGTGTATATATATATATATATATATATATATACACACACACACACACACGCCATTCTGCCACATAAATATAGTGTTTCATTAATATATCATTGGTGGAATGTTATTTTTAAGACTTTATTTTTCTGTACTTCTTTTATTGTTGTTTTTTTGTTTGTTTTTTTAATAATTGTTCGTATATTTGTTTTCTTTCAGTCGTGTGGTCTTGCCATGCTCAGTGGAAGAGGTGAGTTTTAAGTCATAATAAGTTAAAGTTAAGGACTGTAAATGCGCAGCATCACTTTGCCCTTGAAAGCCAGCAGAGACCTTCCTTTCCTGTGGTTTAATAATAATGCAGATGTGTTATTAGTTCTATTAGCGGCAGCCGTGGAGTCAGACGGCTTCATCTGAAATATTTTTCTAGAATCCAACATCACAACATTCGCATAAAACCCAGTGTTTTGAACTAGTCTGGCATGTCGAGTATTTGATCAGAGCAACAAGGACAAGATAAAGCATGTCATGCATGTAGAACACGCTCGCCCTCAGGGAACATTTGAGTCTCATGCTCTTCTGAGAGAACCAGACTTGATACTTGCTTGATTGACATTGTTTGATATTTCGCATTTAGGATGCCGTTGATTCGTAACATGCGACGCACAGTCAGACTGGTGCTGTGAAGTCCTTTTGCAACCTGACAGCTGTCAAGCAGACTGTTTTTAAGTGATCTGAGTTGCAGATGCCTTCATATGTGATACAAGGATCCTCTTTCAGGAAAAACACACTCTAGGGTTCTGTTCCAGAATTTTCTGGTTTTACTTATAGTGCATGCACGTTATGGCGTCATATTTGCATGCATCGCAACAAGATCTCGCACATATATAAATCTCTATGTTTATATGTGTGTATGTTGATATGTGCTAAACTAACCTTTTTATGGTTTTAAACACACAAAAACCCAAAGCCTTGCTTAACTATTCATGAGTTCTACTCTAGTTCCCTGTTTGTAGTGATGAATGAATAGTGGTTTTACTATAATGTCCCTTAAAGGCATCAATCAATCAGTCACACAATGCAAAGCTTTGTCTTCATATCTGGAACTGCTGGAAGGGACATATTTTAATTATAAGAGAGCTGTTTAATTCCACAGATGCTTCACAGATCTGAGTGCGTTTCCTATATAAAGACTTCAGGCTTTGTGAATTTATGCATTTGAGATCCACTAGTAAGAGATAAAAAAAATAAGATGTTATTTTAGTATCAGAGATATAGTAGCTTAATTCATATTCAGATTTTTTATATTTTTGAGATACATTTTTGTGTGTTTGTTTTTGTCATTTTAATATTGTTTGTACTTTTTCTATATAATTTATAGTTAAATTTCACTTTATCTTTTATATTTTAGTTAACAAAAAAATATATATATATTGTTAATTAATGTATACATATATATATATATATATATATATATATATATATATATATATATATATATATATATATATATATATATATATATATATATGTATAATTAACAAAAAACTTATAATAATATTATAAAAAAATAAAAATATATATATATATATATAAATATATATATATATATATATAAATATATATATATATATATTTTTTTTTATAATATTATTATAAGTTTTTTGTTAATGTATACATTTCAGGTAACCAGGGTTGTTATAGTTAACCTGGGGGAAAAAACTTACTTGAAGCAAAATACATTTTTAAATAAAGTATAGAAAAAGCAGAAGCTACTAAAAATTACAAAAAAAGGAACAAAATTACTAAAACTTTGAAGTTGAAATATGAGAACATTCAAAATATTAGGGACCTGGATTAAACCCTTATTTCATAGAGAGGTTCCTCTTTTATTTGGAATTGAGTTTTAATGTAGTTATGTCATCTCTTACCATCTGATCTATCAAACCTCACCTTTTTCTCGCTGCCGTTGCAGTATCAAGTTGGACAGCTTTTCTCGGTGGCTGAGGCCAGTAAAAACGAGACCGGTGGAGGAGAGGGCATTGAAGTGCTTAAAAATGAACCCTATGAGAAGGAAGGCGAGAAGGGACAATACACACACAAAATCTACCACTTAAAAAGGTACACATTTGTCGTTTTATTCTGTATGCCAAGAAGAGTCCACCAAACCTTTGTCAGGTTAGCAATTGTCTGTAATTCTTGATACTAACACCACCCGTGGTTTAGTATTGTCAGGTTTATATGACACCTCTCGAGTGTTTTGCTGCACATTATCAGATACGCATTAACACAAAGCTGTAAATGATTACTCGGGGCTTTGCTTCATCGCTCTTGTGTTTTTGCGCTCATCCAGTAAAGTGCCAGGCTTTGTGAAGATGATCGCACCAGAGGGGGCGTTAGTTTTCCACGAAAAGGCCTGGAATGCTTATCCATACTGCCGCACGAGTGAGTGGAAACCTTCTTATCCGTTATACCACACAGTCCATCACTATCATGTTTTTATTGCATTCGACAATATGTAATGAATTACATATTGGCACAGACATCATGCGTATACAGTTTTTGTTTGTTTGTTTCACAAAGTTCTCACATGTGCTGTTTGGTAAAGAACTAGGCCGGAAACGTACTCGGCGAGGCATGAATCAAAGCATGCCTAGCTAAACCCTGTTGTTTTTCGAGCAGCATTAAGTAGGTTACATGACCGAGACCTGTTGTGTCTGATACACTAAAAAGAGTGCATACTTCACTTGCATTAGGAATTGACCTCTGACCGATTTCGTAGCTGTAATGGTTTGCATTCATGTACTCCGAGTGTGTTTCAGGCCTCATTTGTTTTGGTCTGTTTTGATGTGCAAATATGAATGGTTTATTTGTGTCACCTGATTATTTTTCTTCTTTTTATTTTTGCATGCTGCTCCATTCTCCTCAGTTGTGACTGTAAGTACAAACACTAGCTGTCATCATGACTGTACACTAAACTTTAGTGCATGATCGTTTGCTACGAAACACCTGCAGTTTGTAAAAGCTGTTTTTAATTGAGTCGATGTCCTTAGAAACTATTCAGACACGCTCGCAAGCGTGTGAAAGGCATTGTGTCAGATTAAGTGTCTGTATCTGCATGTCATTGTTTTCGTCAAAACATTTGTTCGCACGTGTGCCGCCTGTCTTTCTGATAAATAATTATTTTGGACACTCATACTTCTAAGTGTGGCTTAAAGGAATAGTCCAGCCAAAAAAAGAACATTTGCTAAAGATGTACTCGCTCTTAGGTCACGTAACACTGGGATGTAGCATTACTACGTCACTTGCTCATCAATGGATGCTCTGCAGTGGATGGGTGCCGTCAGAAACGTACAAGTCCTATATGTATAATATTGTTTTCTGCAAAGAACACTTTTTCTTGTGTGAATCAGGAGAGAAATATGCAACATATCAAAGTTTATAAGTGAAAACAGTCCAAAAACCTTCTAAATTTCTCCTCAAAATCTGTGGATTTTAATATTACAAAAATACAACAAAAGACAGACTATTATGGGCAAATGTATACGCTGTAATAATGGATACGTTTCTTTGTTTGTTTTTTTGTTTTTAAACATTCGTTCCAAAGATGTTAACTGATGGACTGGAACGGTGTGGATTATCGTGATGGTTTTATCAGCTGTTTGGACTCTCATTCTGACGGCACCCATTCACTGCAGACCAATGGGGTCAGCAAGTGATGTAATTCCAAATTTCTCCAAATCTGTTCCCATGAACGAACAAATTCATCCACGTCTTGGAATGCCTGAGGTCGAGGACATTTTTAGCAAGTTTTCATTTTTGGCTGAACTATTCCTCCAAGTGTCCGAATATGTTTTGGGACCACTGTATGCGTGTTTATTTTAGTTCAGCACACCAATCACGACTCCAGTTTACCTAGAACTTGGAGTACGGCCTATTTGCTTCCCGTTTTCTAGGAACTTGTTCCCCTCCAGCATTAAAGCCAGTTTAAAAACATGCGGTTTGGATCGCTTTAAACTTGTTGGACCTCAGATTTGCCTTTTAGAAACATATTTGCATTGCATGTGCTGTTAAACCAGAGTTTAAAAGGGAACTCGTGCTGCAGTTTGTGATTTTTAAAAACGGCTTTTTATGAATGTAAACATCACTGTCTTTTCCTCAGAATGAATACATGAAAGATGACTTCATGATTAAAATTGAAACCTGGCACAAACCTGACATGGGCTCTTTAGAGAATGTGAGTGGGACGTTTCTTTTTGTTGTGTTTTATGATTTGAATGCATCCGTAATCTCATGCTCAAGCTAATGGGTTTTTTTTTTCTTCTCCCAATTAAAGGTACATGATCTGGATCCCACCACATGGAAGACGGTGGAAGTCGTGCATATCGATATAGCTGATCGATCTCAGGTTGAACCCGGAGTGAGTTCACTTTACATCAGTCTACAAATGTTCTGATATAATTTACACGCGTTCTTTGTGCCTTTTTAGTAGCAATACGCATTTTGAATATAAAGCTTGTAGTCCACCCCTGCTGGTCATCCTGTGGTCAGCTGGCACTCAAAATGTGTGTCTAATTTGCATAAACCCGCCCTCTGCTGCAAATGCCTTTTTAGTGCTGTTTTTGCATTAGAGGTCTTGGTGTGATGTTCTTATCCGCGGGTCCTTTTCGGATAAAATCACGCATTAAATGAGACCAGTGGAAGCATTTAAGGCTCATTTAGTGTTCAGCCGTTGTGCTTTTGTTAATCGCTCATGCACTAATGCTTAGCGGCTGATGCAGATAATCTCAAACTGGCAAAATCTGATTTATCCCCTTTGTTTTAATATTGCGTTTTATGTAATATTCCCTGCGCAAAAAAGTTTGAGGTCAGTAAAAAAAAAAATTGCAGTAAAGACAGAAAACGTTTTATTCGTTAAAGAATCCTGAGAAGTAAAATTTCAGTTGCCAATTCAAATAAAAAAAAAAAAAAAAAAATACTCGAATAGAAAACATGAAATTATTACTGTTTATTTTATGTATCACTTGTCATAAAATTACCCCTTTGTAATTATTAGTGCATTTAAATTCTTTGCATTATTGATTAGGTTAATACAAACAAATAACAGAACAGAAGTGTGACTTTTAGCAACTGTTTCCAGCGTGCTGTGATTTGGGACGTGCTAATCCTTATCCCGCATGCTATTTAGGCTGGCTGGTGTGTGACTTGTGAGCCGGTGCGTTACGTAAGACTGGATTAGGGTGACATGACATTAGAGCATGCGGACCATTGCCCTTCTAACCTGCATTACTCAAGGTTCAGTAGTTTACCAAAAAGGCTTCGTCTCATCTTTATCTACTGCTGGGAGACCTGAACCCGCCGTAAGCGGTAGAGTTTACAACCCATTCCGGTGCGTTTGAAGCTGTAGACATCGCCGCAGAAAAAAAAAAATCAAGATCAAACAAACTAGCTGCCGTGCCGTGCACCAGCAGACTGCGTCAAACATCAGCTGCTTTGAATAAATCCAAATGAGTTTCCGTGTGACCTCGTTCTGGCTCGGTGCCGAGTTCATGAATACGGCTGCGTCCGTTTGACCGGAGTCCAGCGTGGCGGTGTGTCGACTAGCAGGAGTGTGTTGGCTATCTGCTCCTCTTCATCTCCCGCTGACCCGCTCGCTGTAGAGGGGCTCTGAAGTGACTGCTCCTCCCAGGCCCCAGCGCTTTTATGCTTCGTATCTGTAATTAGTTAAGTGGATCAGTCCTGGTTCAGGTTAATCCTTATTCCCATATGTTCACGGTACTCAGCGCCGAGGTTTGAGAGATTAAAAGGTAGCGTAAGAGTGTGCGCACCAGTGTGAAAAGACGGAAATGATGGGAATTCCCAAACTGGAGGTGGTGGGAAGGTGTTTTTTCAAGATAACATGTATTGTTACCTTTTCGGGCACCTTCAGCAGCTTATATTTTTTCAAAAAGCATGAACTGACAAATCAAGCAGCTCCTGAGTGATCTTTATGATTTGATGTATGAAATTTTACATTACAACAATCTTACTAAGCCCAGACTTTAAGTTTTTAATCTCACTGTAGATCTAGCGACTCTCTTTAGGGATCATTTAGGACTTTATTTATTTATTTATTCATTCATTCATTCATTTATTCATGTGTTGCTCCTCTAACACACACACACACACACACACACACACACACACACAAAGCTAACTACAACTCTAGTGACTCTTGATCATTACTAGTGCACTACTAGTCAAAAGTTTGTAATTCATTTTGAAAAGGTCTTTTATGTTCCCTAACGCTGTTTTTATGTAATTAAAAATGCATAGTAAAAACTGAAAGATAATCACAATTTAAAATACTTTTTTTCTATTTATATATACTTTGGGAAAAAATGTGTATGTATATAAAAACTACTAGTTAAGAGTAGTTGACAGCAATGATCATATTAAATCAAAAGCACACATTTTTACTTTCTGAATGTTCATGGTAATTGGTAATAAATTAATTTTTTATATATTTTTTATTTTTTAAATTTAATTTTTAATTTTTTTTTTTTTTTATTTTTATTATTATTATTACTATTTTATTTTTCCCCCAAAATTAAATATCATCTGATATTGCTTCTAAGCTATTTCTAAACTGGGCAATGTGGAGAAATGTTAACTATTGGAAAAAATATTTTTAATATTTTCTCAGGATTATAAACAGGAAGAGGACCCAGCCATCTTTCAATCTGAGAAAACAGGCCGGGGACCTTTAGGACCTGACTGGAAGGTAAATTTAGTTAATTGATTGGTTTTTAAGTTTTAGTCTTTGTTTGTTAATTCAGTTCCATATGAGGCCCTTGTTTGGTTTCTCTCTGAACAGAAAGAGCTCTTGGCTAAGCCGGACGCCCCTCGTATGTGTGCGTACAAACTAGTCACCGTCAAGTTCAAGTGGTGGGGTCTTCAAACCAAAATAGAAAACTTCATCCACAAGGTAAAAACAATGACACCCATTCAAGCAAGAACTTTATATTTTATCCTCCCTCATGTTTTAATTGCATACAGGACTATATACACACACACACATAATAATAATAATAATAATAATTAGTTGTTTGAGTCGACAGTAGCTTGAGTTTTGTTGAGGACATAAAATCTGTAAATAGGCCTGCCTTTTTTAACATATTAATTATAACATAAATTGTTCATTAACACACATTGAAAATAGAAGTACAAAGCTGCTTATCAAAAATGTGTAATTTGGGCTATTTAATAGCTCCCTTAAAATACATTCAGTTGGCCTTTATGTCATACATTAATAATGTAAGATTATGTATAAATATCATACATTTCTGCCACAGTATCACAATTACTGTTACTGCAGTAAATCCACTGTAAATGTCGGTGGTTTGTGGATTAAAAAGTGTTTTTACTGCGTTGTTGTCACACAACGCTTCTCTTGTTTTCTGGGTCAGTGTTGTTAAGAGTGTCTTTAAGTCGCAGCGGAGTCTGTGGCTTGTATGGAAACCTCTTCTCCAAACTCCAAACTGTTTAGTAGTCGCGTGATCGACAGCAAACACATTTGTTCTGAGTCGCGCTCTTCTGCTTTTGGCGCATTCAGGAATTCTCGGGTGCACAAGAAACGAGAACGGATATGAGTTATCAGCTGTATTACTCGCTTTTTACTGCTGCATCTGGTCTAAAATGTAGTGCTGTCATCTTGTGAAATTGCAAATTGTATAAATTATGCTTGGCGGGCCATGTATAATATATTTTAATAGACATGCTGCGGGACACTTAAAATTCATCCACGGGACGCTTTTTGGACTAAAAACTTGTGCATATTACAATACACTACATTACATGCACAGTTCCAGATTTCACGCTAGTGATTATAAAACATTTCACAAATAATGGCTCTCAAATTTAAATGAGATGTTTTTGTTTTTTCCCCGTCTCACAATGCTTTGCGGTAACAGACTGCTTTTTTTTTTTTTCTGCTCTTGCAGCAAGAGAAGAGAATCTTCACCAACTTCCACCGTCAGCTCTTCTGTTGGATTGACAGCTGGGTGGAGCTCACCATGGAGGACATCCGCCGGATGGAGGAGGAGACGCAGCGAGAGCTGGAGGAGGTGAGAATGACATTTGCACAGAGTTATGGTCTGAAGCACGAATATTTTCCTCAGTTGCATTTGTTCACGCCCAGCCTTGGCAGACGTCTTTATTCCCAGAAGTCCAGATCGTGAAATGCAGTTCTTTCCACTCTTTTCCACTTTTTTTTTTTTTCTTTTGGTCCATTCATGGATGTTTTTCAAAGGTGAAAGGGTTTATTTTTCTGCCTGTATCTGAATATGAAATAACAATACGAAAAGAGAGAAAATGCTGATTTAAATGTCACAAACTTCTTAAACTGGTCTAAAATTGCTTTAAAATAAAATGAGAGAATAATGACTTGCCACAAATAGTTGAATTAGGTTTATTGAGCAAATATCATTGTCACTCTAATTGTACTTTTGTGTTGTTTTAGTATCGTTCATTATATTTTGGAAATATTTTAAATTTAAATGTTAAATTTCACTTTAATCTGTGTTAAAATTCTTGTAATATCCAGTCAGTAACTAGCTAAAATTTACAAAAATAAATAAAATTAAAGGAAAATATATAAAATATATATATATATATATATATATATATATATATATATATATATATATATATATACACTTTTTTTAATATGTGTAATAACCTTAGAAGTTAAAAGTTAAAAGCAAGTTGTCCAAATTGAGGCTAAAATAGATTCATTTCCATATTAAAGTGAGAACAGTAGTTGAATACCCCAACTTTACACACAATATGAAGAGAGTTTTAGTTTTATTTAGTCTCTTGTCATTAAATTTAGTCTACAGTTAGAATATAAAATAGCATCGGGTCAGTGCACCATATTCGTAATATACATTTACAGTCTGTACATCATCAGCCTACAGAGCACATCTGGACAGATTTTACAGCGTAATATGGGCGTTTATAAGCGTAATAAAACGTTAGTACCTGTGATATTAGCACCAGGGGTCATTATTTGACTATAGACGTAAAATAGTAGTCTCTGAATGTAAACCGGCTTCTGGACGTTATTGAAGGGGTTACAGATTTGAGCTATATTGGGTTTTTTCCCCGCTGGTCACCGTTGGCAGCACGCTCATATTCTCTATTTTCAGTTGTGTGTTTTTGTTGAACGCGTCCCAGCTCAAGTGTATAGTATTTGGCCCAGATTCTTTCCTCTACCCAGTAAATATGACGATCCAACGGCACACAGTCTCTCCAAACTCTGACACGCTCTGTGATCGCTTTCAGCACGCAGCCAAGAAAAACCACAAACTCCTCACTGCCTGGGAAATATCGATCAGTACATTCTCATCCAAATCCCGAAGGCGTAGTCGCTTATTAGTTTTATTCTGAAGCGATGCTTGGCCAAGACCAATAAAGTGATTCCTTAACCGTCGCTCCATCAGTCACGTTACGAGTTATATCTTTCTCCTAACCAGTTCCTCCGTAATTGCCTTCAGTTGTAAGGCTGGCATTAATAAAACAAGCGGTATATGTAGTAAAACTTTATATTAAACAAACAGTTTTTTTTACACCGCTACTATCCAGTTGCCAAGCAGAAAGTATGTATTTGGACTAATATTTGACGAATTAAGTTTACTTTGGCTTTGCCGTGCTTTACAGAAACCTTCCAGGGTATATATTTTTTCAAAACCTCTTTTATGGAAATGATGGTGAATGTTTCCAGTGAGAATTATGTCAACGTTAACCCATTCGTTGCCTCTTTGCTGACAGTCAACTGTTAAATGGGTGACTTTCTCACAAAAGCAGTTATAAATGCTCGTAACATGTCTCCTAAAAATTAGCAAAACAAAACCTATTTTTAATGAAATAGCTTGTATTTGGGGGGGAAATCTAATTACATTTTTATATATATTTTCATGTTTTTTTTTTGTTTGTTTGTTTTTTTTGCCAAAAATGCAAATCTATGGCATGCCCCTAAAATCTATAGTATGTAATGGAAATAAGTTGTTAAAAAATTGTTACCAACAATATTAAAAATATATTAAATTAAAAAAAAAGTTTTAAAAATATCATGTTTTAAGAAATATATTTATATTAATTTTAAATATTTATTTGTTAATAATTCAAATTAAATTGGTTACTTTATTGCATAAATGTAAAAATAGTGTTGGGTTTTTTTTTTTTTTTTTTTTTTTTTTTTTTGAAAATTTCTTAAAACATTCATAATTTCTCATGATCTCATCATCTGTTGTGGTCAATTATTTTAATTCCTTTTTATGTAAAAAACAAAACCTCGTATTACCATTGATTCCTGTAAAAAAAAAAAAAAAAAAAAAGAGTTGGCTATTTCTACCTGAGATAAGCTTCTCATGTTGTGTTATCGGCTATTTTGATGTTCCCTAACATTTTCCTTCCAGCTGGACGTCAGCAAGTGGCGTGAGATTGCACCTAACGACATGTTTTGTTTCTAGATGCGTCAAAAGGGGTCCGTACGAGGCACGACGGCAGCCGAAGAGTAGCCGAATCCTTTTTAGTAACACAAGGCAGGTGGAGAGACTCCGTAAGTGGTGCGGCAGAAAAGGCGGCCGCTCCGTCGCGCATTCTTTCTCACGTTCTTCTCATCCGCCGCCACCCACTAACCCATCACTTCGCTGTCTAACCGCAACTAACTTTTCTTCTGGTGTTCTCCTCTCAGCTGACGGGTGGACGAATGTAACCCGAGTTAAAGTGTTAGTCATTTCAGACAAACTCTTGGCTGAACCGCCCAATAGCGTTCACTCAGGCCAGAGGAAAATAGTGCCTCAACGGCGCAAATTGAAAGCAGGTGTTTGCAGCTCCTTGAAAAAGCCTCATCTGCAGCTTCTAATGGTTTTAGACTCCAGTTGAAAGGTAAAAGAGGGTTTTTTGAGGCGTTCTTGATGTTTAAAGCAAGTGTGGTGGCCAATGCCTGTAGCTTCCAAAAGCAGCGTTCTTCTTTCGAGTTGTTGATCTTCTCTCTAAATGGAGGCAGGTTGCGATGTTTACAGGAGCAGCTGCTGCTTTTTCCAGTGTTCTCGTCCTGAAGGGTTAGTAGAGTGCATACAAAAATAAAATGCCATCATGGCGTTCCAAACCTGCATGACTGACTTTCTTCCGTGGAGATGTTTCTGAAGAATCTCCACACTTGTTTTCCGTGCAATCAGAGCATACATTGACCACAGGCTATCAGGTTGTGAAAAAGCATCTTAAAAACGGCTTGACGGCTGTATTTTATGCCTTCGGAAACCATAAGATAGCTTTGTGTGAGCAAAATCTTCATTTCATCCATTTTGTTCGATTTTAAGCATCTCATTGCGGGTTTGAAACTTTACGTTCTTAGGATAATTCAAAAAGCAAAAAAAAAAAAAATAACAATTGTTTTAATTATTCATTGCAGTTGTGGAACTTGGTTAGCGTTTCATTTGTTAGGAAAAAATCTTAAATCTTGAAACTTTTATGTATGTACTTTTAAATGTAGTTTGATACAAAAATACAAACAAAGTCTCATTTTTTTTCCATGTTTCAGACAAAAAAGGTTTCATCACATAAAAGGTATCATTGGACTTGTGATATAGTGCAAGATTTGTGTGGAGTTTTTGCTAGTTTGACTTCTGTCCTGAATGCTCTGCTAAACCTTTCTTTGGGGTTCCACAGAAGAAAGAAACTCGTGCAGGTTTGGAACAAAGGATGACAAAACTTTAATTTCTGGGTGAAATATTGCCGAAATATTTTTGTATTGGTCATGTGGTTTTTGTCTGCTCGAATCTTATGTTGATCTTGCAGCGTCTGTAAGGCAGTTATGAAGTTGATTTTATAGACTTTCTTCTCGAGAGAGAAATTCAGCGTCTGTTGAGAGTCAGAACGGAGCACAGCCGCTTCATATTTGTGTTATTCTCCCTTCCTCTGCGTTTGGCTCTGCCATAAAACGATCTGGAAGAGATGAGGCTCTCTTCGGCCGCTCTTTCCAAGCGTCTCTGCCCAATCTTGTTGTTTTTTTTTCCTTTTTCATTTCTCATTTCTCCTCATCGCCCCATTGCTGCTTCTCTGTGCTGTGTTCTTGGTTTCTAATCACCGCTTTTTGTTTGTTGATTTTTCCAGAGTGTGTTTGTACTCCGTGAATATGAGCGTGTGTTTGTGCTCTCTTTGATTTGAGTGCATTTGTGCACGTGTGAGTGTGAAGGAAAAAAAACAAACAGCCTGGCGTTTCTTCCGTTCGCAATGTCCTAACCATGCACGATGAAAACGTAATGCGACAAAAAAAGATTGATTAAAAAAAAATATATATATATATATATATATATATATATATATATATTATATATATATATATATATATATATATATATCAATTTTTTTATTTTTTATTTATCAATTTATTATATATTTTTATTTTATATATATATATATAAAACTCGCATTAAACAGTTATTGTACAGTGTTAACATTTATATATTATCCCCTTTTTATTTAATTATATTACTTTTATATACATTTTTGCGTTTATCGTTTTTAAATGGCACAAATGGTTTTGAATAGTTTTCATTTGTTAACATGTAATACAACAAACACCATGCATTTCTTTACGATTATCTGACGTCATATGCAACCAGTTAAAACCAAGCAAACAACTAAATGCACAAAACTCGAATTAGCCTTCGTCACGCGATGGATTCGTACCTGGTTCGGACAAAAATGTGGAAAGATTTGAGTTGCATCGAAAAAGCTGAATGGTCTTTTTGTTTTCTTCTCCCTTTCTCATAGCTTCGTAAAACTGGTCAGGTTCGAGGCACCAGCGCCGCTCACGAACAATGAGGCTAAACTTCAAGAATCCAACCACGACGACAACTTGGCGAAAGACATCACCGCATCCAACCAAACCGGCCAGCGGCGGCGCAGTCCTCCACCAGCAGACTGCAGAATGACACAGTGATCAGTAGTACTGTACTCACACACCTGCCGACAGGGTGGACACACGCTTTAGATTCACGCAGGTCGATCCCGTGACTCCTACCACTTTGTTAGAAACACCAGAGTATTGCTGTACGGTTGTGTTATTCTGTTTCAGAAACAAAAACGACATCATTTCGGCAGGCATCGGACCAATTCTTTGTGTTTCCGTTTGGTTTGTATCTGTTTGTAATGGTTCTGATCTTTCTTTTCTTGTCTGTGTTTAGTCTTTCCCCCCCCCCTAGATGAAGCACTTCTTTTTGGTTCCTTTAAAATCCTAATCGCGTTGTAATTAGTAGATGGTCATTTCGTATCAGCGTAGTCCTGCCTTTCTAAGTAAAACTCGTGATGCTGCTGCACGGCGTGCGCGTTTGTGCGGAGACACACGTCCACCTCGCAAAACCTTTTCAGCGAGTGGCTTTTGCATGAGCTCAGGCATGTTTTTGAGAGGGTCTTCATGCTCTTGGGACTAAGTCCTCAGGTTCTCCTCACCAAAATCCAGACTAATTACCAGAGCAAATCGCTGCTGCTGCTGCTGCTGCTTTTTCTTATTTTTAGAGTCGCTTTAGGGCAGGCAAAGTGCTTTTATATCGCTAATCTACCTGTAACGCCCTCAGGGTTCCCACGGTCTTGGAAAATCCTGGAGATGTCAGGGAAAAATTGTGATTTCCAGGCCCGGAAAAGTCTTTTGCATACATAAAAAAAAAAAAAAGTCAAAGTTGCAATGCGTGTAAAGCGCGTTAACGTTGAAAAGCGTGATGATTCCAGTCTTTTGATGTCTGAAGTTATCTCTAAATATTTTGTTGTAGCTACTTTTCCAGGTGGATGAATCCCTGGTTACTGACAGGCGAACAGTGACTCCTTTCTGGAATCCTTGCGCATATTATGCAAATGTTACTGGCGTTGTCATGACAACAGATTTAAATTGGGTGTCACTACACAGGCACGGGCAGCAAGAGATTCTAGTGCACGAGTCTCATGGTTTTAGTGTGCACTTGAATCTTTATCGACCAGCCCTGCATACTTGCATTTTTATTATTATTGTTTTTTTCTTACAAAAACAGACATCCTGGAATGCTTTTCTCGTGCTTTGCCCAAAACCCTTCTTTAATGAAACCCTAAGGCATACATTGATATATTTTATATAGCGAATATTGCAATCTGGTTGATGGTAGCGTGTGGGAACCCTGAGCTCTGCACCCGAACGTGTGCATAGATGCCTCGACAGACGCTTAGGACAAAGAGGAGAGCGCGTTTTAAAAAGAGCTCGATATTTGTATAGTTTCTATATCGTACCGGGTCAGAGTCCTCCTCATCTCTGGCCGTCTCTTGCACCAGCTCAGATCATCCAGCCTTGCAAAAAAAAAAAAAAAAAAAGAGAGAGAGAGAGAGAGTCTGCTGTTTGCACTTGACCCGCGGTGCAGGGCTGTTTTTATCTTCTCGTTCGTTAGTAACCGGTTTTTAACACGTACGGTTCTCTGTCCCGCTCGGGATTTTTTTATCATGTATTGTGGCCAGTGCGTTAGTTTTTAATAGTCGGGCTTTCATGGACAGCTGACGGCCGGGGTTCGCGCAGTCGCACGCGAACCAGCGCCTGATGTCTGCGTCGGAGCGCGTCGTGATTGTCTAGCTAGAAGTGATCGTCTCTTAACGTCCCTCTCATTTCAAGGTCCACGAATGTTCACGCAATCATGCAACCCGTCAGGTTGGGCCTCGGCGGCACCTTCACGGCAATCAAGACGACGTTGTCACGTTACCTGCACTCCTCTTCTCGCATCCGGATGGGAGGAGTTCAGGTTTTGATTACTGCTTCTTCTTCTTTTTTTTTCTCGTATGTTCTCTAGATGGTAATCGAGCAATCGGTGCACTGACGTCTGTTCTGACATACTGTCTCGACTCTCACGGATCGCGTGGTTTACTTTTGTACACGTACATGGCTTTTAGGGTAGCGGGGACTGGGACGGGCAAGGGTTTCAGATATAACGAATGAATCATAATGTAATCGAAGCGTAACTGCACACTTGGAGAATCTACTGTTTTTCTTGGGGAATTACACAGTGCTGTTTTTCTGTCTTTTTTTTTTCTGATCGTTTGTTTGAAAAATCAGGGGAAATATCAGTGAATGTACAATGGTGTGATGATTTTTTCTTTTCTTTTTTTTTTTTGTTTTTCTTTTTTCCTGCAGCTTTTGAATTGGTTATAAAGTTAACGGTATATCTAATAAATTTCGACACCAGTCACGCTTGGCCTTTTTATTTAGAGTTTTATTTTCACTGTGGTTCTGCATGCTTTTAATGTTGTAGATTCAAGCCGACGGAAAACCTGTAAGCATCAGGTAACTTTAAAATAAAAAATAAAAAAATTTAATGTAATTAATTCAATATTCTAATTGTATAATAATTATAATAACGAAATATTAGACTAAAGTTGTTAGGATCTTAAATGCTTTATTTTATAACTTTATAAATTATAATTTTATCATTTTTAAATGTTTTATTTTATGATCTTAAATGCTTTATTTTATAATTTTTAATATTTTTTATTTATGATCTCATGCTTTATTTTATCATTTTTTTAAATGCTTTATTTAAAGTACTAGTCTAAAGGTGTTTTTTTGTTTTTAATTATTGCATCTGTAATTTGTGGTCAGGAGTGTCTCATGTGAATTTCTTGTAGTTTTTCTCAGGGCACTAGATGGCACTGTTCCGCTTTGCCAAAGAAACAGGTAACGATTTCTCATAAAGACCAGAGGGACCTACAAAATAAGTCTTATGGCTTTCCATTTATTATCCTTTTATTAGTTTAATTTCTTCAGTCATACCTATCAATAAACGGCCACTTATATTTCACCATAAAACCTCTCGGTAGCCTAATGGTTGTATCACTCCGTAGTGGGTTTGCAGGACACAGTCTAGGTTTGTTTTTTTTCTCCCTACAATTTTGTAATCACTATTCATTAAAAAGCTTTTGTTTAAAAGATAAATAATTTGACCCATGCTGCAGCAGTGAGTTCTAAAAATACATCACAATCACCGGTTACTTACAGGAAATTAACCCTGAAGACACATTCATTATCTCTGGCTGCCATTCGTCACAGCTTGAAAATGAAGCCTGTTTCATGCATCTGCTAATTTACTAATTAACTGCTGCATATTTACCACGGTATCTGTGCATAAAGGAATACGGCTCGTTTTTTTTTTTGCGCGCGAGGGATTTGGGAGTGACTGATGATTTAGACTGAATTCATATTGCATTTAAACGTAAATTGCTTAAATGTATAGCTGTGTGTGAATTAGATATCTCGCATTTCACACGTGGAGCAATTAAATGCCAGCGAGAACTGATGCATGTTTCTACAGTTTGTAGATGCGCGTTTTTATAATATATGCAAATTGCGAGGAGAAAAAAAATAATATCCCTAAATAAATAAATAAATAAACCGAAATCTATATCCGCTACTGTAGAATTTAATACCAAATGAAGATTAAATAATTTAAATAGTTTTATTAGCTGTGCTCTCGTAAAGAAAAGTATGCCCTGAGGTGTAAATAATAAATCTAGCTCTGTTCGTAAAATAGGGTATCGCTGAACGCGTGGTTTTATTATTTATCCCTTATATTATATATTAATACGTTACATACATCTCTTTTAGGCTTCCTTAAGCGAAGCCCCGCCCCTTGTGCGTCAGACCCCGCCCTGGCGCGCGAAACCCCGCCCCCTGCGCATGTGTGCCTGTGTCGGCATTGGTGAGAAATCAGCGCTGGAACAGATGAGGGAATGTCAAACTTGTTGCCGATGCCCGCGGCTCGACACATCCGAGTCGAGGATAAGCGAGAAAGCCCTCCCGGAGCCAGAAGCGTTTGATGCAACGGCGCGTGTCTCACGGACGATATTAAAGAAAATGGCGATTAATTTTTGTGCTGAATACATTTCGCACTGTGACAACAAAAGGGAGCCTGGGCTCTCCAGTTACTAACAGCGCGCGCGGCCACAGCGGCGCATCGAGTCTCCTCGCAGGACTGAACGCGCGCTCGAAGTTCTCCTCAGAGGAGCGTCGATTTAATGCATTTATCGACACTCTTTGAATTCACGTAAGTGTTTTTCATATAGAATAATTAGCCGGGATCGCGCGCATTGCATTGGAGATGTGAACATGGGACATGTGCTCCGCGCGCTGGTTTGCACTCCTCTGGATTTGTGTTGAACGACTTGGAGACGTTACGCATCGAATAATGATGTAAACGAGGAGTTTTTTTAAGATGTGCATTTTTCAGGGTCGTTGCTCTAAGGATATACAAAGAGGAGTCCGCGTTTTTACGCTCGCGCTGGAATTGAGGTACTTCCAATTGTCATCCGATCTCTTACTTTCGCATCATTAAATATTTACCAGTAAGCACATGCATGCGAAGCGTACACTTTATTATTTTCTAAATTATTGAGATGCTATTGAAAATGTAGGGTGTTTACGTTTTCTGATCGGCTGCTAACGTGGGCCCCTGAGAGACGCAAAAGAAATAGTTGAAAGTACAAAAATGCATTGTTTGATTCAGTTGTGTATTTTTTTTTATTTATTTGCAGTGACAAACAAACAAAAGGAATTTAATCCCAGTGGACTGAAAATGAACTCTAATTATAACAGTGCCGGATTTCATATGAAAGGGCCGTCGGTAGCTGTGGAGCCGCTGATGGGTCCACTAAATGAATCCCCCATGCAGGGACTCAACTTTGTCTCAAATAGAGACCAGTATGGATTCCAGACTCATGGCCATGGGGATATGCTCGCTATGGGAGTTCAGCCACAACATCAACTCCACATGCAAGGACCGTTCAACCATCAACCTCCTAACCATGAACAGCATTCACATCTGTACCAGGACAGCGTCCCCTCTTGCCTGCACGGGGACAGACACATGGGCTTCAATAACAACAACGCAGGTCACCCGCATATGTTTGAAGGAGGATTCGGTCAGCAGCTCGCAGAGGCGCAGTCGCGAGAATGCATCTCGCAGCAGCAGCAGCAACAAAGAATGGCCGCGATGCCTGAATTTCAACCGCACGGCCATCCGAACGGCAACCATGCCGTCCCGGCGCCGTGTCTTCCACTAGACCAGTCGCCAAACCGCGCCGCGTCGTTCCACGGCCTGCCGTCCTCGTCCCCTGAAACCCACAGACTGGAACATTACAGGCTTTTCCCACAGGGCAGGATGGGGGGATCAGAGCACTGTTTTCCCTGTGATCCTCTGACGGGGAATTTCGATATGACGGGATTCTCCACCGCGGACTCTTCAGAGCACAAACTGCCCTATTGTGAAACGGGGAACCAAGTGGTCGGGGGTCATTTTTCCACTTGTAATCGAAGTGGCTCCCGAGGGCCCATGATGGGCGGCTCTAAAGTCGATCAGCAGCTACCTCAGCAGAACGTGTTTTCGGACCGGTTCGGCAACCGCGGGAAAATGGATCCGGGGGTTACGGCTAGACACCACCTCATGCCGCAGCAAAGACCGGGACCCGTCGCCAGGCAGAACCCCGGTTCCCCTGCGCTCCCGCGGTTCTATCACACGCCGGACTATGTAGCCAACAGCACGGACGTTCAAGGTGGCGGCCCGATGGTTCACGTTCAGCACGGCCACCTGGACCGGCCCATACATAGACTGAACAGCCATAACATGCATCCCTTCGGGGAGCCGGTGTTTGATGTTCCCCAGCTAGCCCCTCAGCCCCCACATCACCCTCACCTCAACTCGCTGCCTTATTTGAATATGGCAAAAAGGCCACGGTTTGATCTCCCAAACGGCTCTGCTGGAGAGAGCTGCAGCCCTCTAAGCAACAGCTTACATAATCGGCCCAATCTTGAGAACCACCTCTCCCCCTCAGCTTTCCCCTCT